>NC_032019.1:32843622-32859630 GCF_001865875.1 Lupinus angustifolius | reverse complement strand
AAATAAACTAAGTAGTACAACTACTTCTTAGTTTATTTGTTAAGTGTTTGAGACAAGTAATTTTTATGACTTGAAATCATTTTTTAGGTGATCAATCTAAAAAGAGTATTAAGTACTACTCAAACAAGCAAAATTAATCAAAGCACCAACTTGAATGATTCAAATTCAAACTTTTAGAATATAAGAAGAAGTAGAAATACATAACCATATTCAAAAGAAATTGTTAGGAGCATGAGCCATCCATCCAAGGATTGGATGCTTTGAGTTCCAAATGAGATTACAAAATTGATTTTTGCATCTCATTTGCCTTCTCATTTTTCTCCTCTGGAATTATAAACTAAAATTACAAACTTACTTGAAATAAAGCTTCCTAAGAACTAAGAACAAGAAGAGAGAATTTCAGAGAATTTCTGGGCAGAATGTGAGTGAAAATGTGAGAGATATCTGTTTTGGATCTCTTTAGCTCGAATGGAATGTGCCCTATTTATAGAAATTCTTCTGGGCCGCTGAGTTGCTTGTCAGGCCCGCTAAGCAGCTGACCAAACCCTTCAGCATGGGTTTGGTCCCTTGATCAAGTAGCTTTGTCACCTCCTTATGCTTGACTCATCAAAGCTAGTTGTGAGCTAAGAAATCAGCTATTGTGAGCTACTCTAAAAAGCCTATGGTGGTCTAGTTGAGGTGAGGTCATTGGTGACTTCATGGTTTGCTTGTTGGCTAAGTCAAGTCTGGCTGCACACCGCTTAGCACACTTGTTGCACCGCTAAGCTGCTTGTTCAGCAGCGTTGACCGTGTTGACTGGGACGTGGCCTGGTTCTCTGCTAAGCTGCTTGGTTGGACCGCTAAGCTGCTTGTTCATCAGCTTGGGCATGTGCCAAGCTTGTGTCTGACCGTGTCAAGCTGAATTCTGACCATGCCAAGACTAGTCTAGTACTAGGTTGAGCAGCCAAGCAGGTCCGCTCAGCTACTTGCTTGAGCAGCTTGGTCCTGGTCAGGCTGGTGTCCAAGTCAGGCTAGTGTCTAGGTCATCTTAGTGTCGCTTGGTCCACGCTTAGCTGCCTGGTTGAGCACCTCGATTTTTTACTTCTTTTTCTTTTTGACCATGAGTCTTTTCTCTCTTCTTTTCTTCTTTCTAAATCCTACAAAATACATAAAAAGAAATACACATACAAGTATAAAATATTGTGATATTTTATACAAAAAGTATTGTTTTAAGTTGGTTTTTCTCAATTATGCTTAAGATAAGTGCCATAAAAGTGTAGGAAATTTAGGTATGTTTGGCACTTATTAGTTGGTAATTGCGATTCAGATTTTGATGGATGCAAAACTGAGAGGAAAAGTACAAGTGGTACTTGTCATATTTTACGAAATGCTTTAGTCTCTTGGTCTTCCAAGAAATAAGCATGTGTTGTCCTAAGCACTACTGAAGCTGAATATATAGCAGCAAGTAGTTGTTGTGCCCAAGTGTTGTGGCTTAAACAACAATTACGAGATTATGGCGTAGACATAGGTTCCACTCCTCTAAACCGTGACAATACTAGTGCTATAAACCTCACAAAGAATCAAGTTATGCATACTAGAACCAAACACATAGATATAAGACATCACTTCCTTAGGGACCATGTCCAAAAGAAAGATGTGATTGTAGAATTCGTTAAGACTCATAACCAACTAGCAGATATTTTCACTAAACCTTTGCCTAAAGAACCTTTTTAAAAAATTAGACGAGAATTAGGCATTGTAGATGAAGCTTACCTATTTTAACATGATTATATGTGTGCTTCATTATGTTTATCTAATGCCTACTACAACTTAAAAGTGTTTATTTATGTTTAAAACTTTCAAATTTTGGGTTAAAAATCATTTTTAAAGCATAATTTTGCCTAAAAATAAATTTTTCTAGGGTCAGTAATTGATTACACTGGAAAGTAACCGATTACAGGGCTGAACAGCGTGTTTTAGTAACCGATTACTCAAAATGAGTAACTGATTACTCAATGTTGCTGTTGAAAATTTTAAAATTTTTAATTTGAGTAATCGATTTCTCTATGGCGTTATATATGTATTTTTTCTACATTTTTAAAACTCATCTTCTTCATCAACTCGTGTTCTCTCTTGTTTAACCCTTTCAAACCCTTAAATCTTCGTTTTTTATCCGTTTTGGGTGATTTTTGTGTCTATTCATATCACATTTTCGATTCTAAACACTTCTACACCACCATTTTCGTGTTTAGTGGCCTAAATAAAAAAACCACAAATCTCAAAAACCCAAAAATCTAAAAACTCAAAAACCTTAATCCATGGCTTCCTCTTCTAGATCAAAGAAGCAACGCACAAATGTGACTCAAAGGAACCAAGGAACTTCATCTTTATTGTCCAACACTCTGGATTTGTCAAGACTTCTTGCTAATGATGAGCAACGTAAAGTCTTTGAGGAGCACTTTCATGGGCGAGTCATCTTCAATCCGAAATACGGTAATGTAGGGAATTTTGAGTTTGAAAATTTTCTTTTTCCTTATCTTTTACGGCAACAAAATCTTTTTGACTTTTGCTGTGAAACTAATGTCATTTATCCTGAACTTGCTCGAGTATTTTACTGTAACATGAACTTTTGGAAAAAAACGTCTTACTTCCTATGTGAAAGGAAAGGACATTGTTTTGGATTTAAAATCTTTCACTTCATTGTTCTGTAACATACCCAATCAAGGTAGCATAACAGGTTTCGGCCTTGTATGTGAATGGGATAACTATGGTCGAAAGGAATTCTACCTTTCTATGTGTAGAATTTCTAAAGAGGAAATAGAAATGCATAAGCAACAAGGCTTTGGTGAGATTCTTAAAAATCGAGATATCCTATATGCTCGACATCTCAAACTTGAAGATCGTTTGCCTCATTATTTTCTGAGCTATGTAGTTTACCAAAACTTTCAAACCATTCTCAAATTAATGACATAGAATTCCAATTGATGTACGCTATGAAGTTTAACATCAAAACCAGTTGGGCTCATATGATAATGGGACAAATGTGGAATGTTCGAGGAAGTCAAAGTCGATTACCCTATGCCATTTTCATAACCAATATTCTTGAACATTTCGGTGTTTCTACTAATGGTGAAACCAAGGTTGTTCTAAATCTTCGCAAAAGCAAGATTGATGTGGATGTTGTCCACAAAATGGGTTTCTCCATAGATCCTATTGGCCGCCACACCTATAAGCATCAATCTGATAAACCCAATGCCTTTGTTGATAAACAAGAACCTACCAATCCTAACCCTCCTGAACCTCAACCTTTTGAGTTTCATGCTCAATCTTCCTCATCTGCTATCATGCCTTCAAATCAGATGATTATGGATGAGTTGATTTCTCTTTGTGGCTGTTAAGTGCCAAAATGTTAATGTATATGATTTTGGGGTACTTTGTGTGGATTTATGATGTAATTGCATACAATTCCCAATAATCTATTAATCTTGTATTGTTTAGGAAATTAAGTATGTGTTGTTGTTTGCAGGTTAAGAGATGATGAATAAAGGAGAAAAAAAGAGAAGAATAAGTTTCTGAACAACACAAGTCTCGCCCAAGCGAGGGAATGGTCGTTCAAGCCATAATTCATAGGAAAATCAGCAAAAAACACTGATATCCCTCGATGAAGCGAGGGATTATCGCCCAGGCGCTATTTCAAGACCAAAAAGTTGAAGCTCATTGTTTCTCCCTCGCCCAAGCGATGGAGCCTCACCCAAGCGAGGGCACCTCGCCCAAGCGAGGGCACCTCGCTCAGGCGAGGTGTTCAGGCATGGAAATGTCATCTTCTCTCGTGCAGGCGAGGTGTTCATGCGTGGAAAGGTCATCTTCTCTCGCTCAAGCGAGAATCTCTAGCTTGAGCGAGAGAGTAGCACTTAGTGTCTGATATAGGCAGTTCTGGAAAAAAAGAGGAGTTATCGAAACACTTCTGAAGCAATTCTTGGCATGAAATATAGGGAGATTAGGATAGAAATCGTGGAAACAATTCTATTTCACATTATTCCTTGTATAACTTCATGATTCGAGCATTGTAATGGCGAGAAGGAGTGATTATATTTTGCTGTGGGATTCGAAATGTAAACTTCTAACCTTAGTACTCCTGGATTCGATTCCACTGTAATTGTTGTTTGAATTTTGCGAAGTTTATCATGTTCTTAATGCATGAGTTTACTTTGCTACTAATTTCTTGTTTTGGGTTCAAGTTTAATTGGGAAGTTAAATTTGACACCAAATCTGGATTATCTTCCTTCATACATCATTGCTCTAAGAATGGAGAATGATACATGAATTGCTTTTACATGGAACTTAATACTAGTTAATCGGTCAAATATCCAAGAAATTACACTCAAGGGATTGAGGTGAATGATTTGAATGAATTGTGCATCTAAAGCACTAACTTCACAAATCACTTGGAATTGAATCCATGGATGTCAATAGGAAAGAATGATGCATTTCGATCCCAATTTATTTTATTTATTTTTCGTTCAATTTAAGATTTTTCATAACTGAACACAAATTTTATAAAAACATCATTGTAAATAGTGCTCAACTAATTCTTGTAGGAACGATATCCCGGTACTTTACCGGATTTTATTACTTGGACGATACCGTGCACTTGTCGTTCCATAAATATCTAACAAGTTTTTGGCGCCACTTCCGGGGAGCAATGAGCGATTTACATTAGTTCTTTATAGAATTTATTGAGTGTTGTACATAGTTATTTTTTAATTCTTTGTAGTATAGTTAACCCTTGTGCTAACCTTTGTTGTAGTCTTTTTATTTATGCTTTTGCGAGGTAAAGCTACTGGAGAGAAACTACAGTACAATCCAGAGATTGAGAAGTCTTCTAAAAGCAACCTGAAGAAAGCAAAACATAAGAGACAGCAGGGTCCTCAGGAAGCATAGTGTAGCTCTAAATCGGCTACAATCACTATAGTTTCAGAATCTCAGTCTGTGAAGATGGAGAATATCAATAATGATGCTGATAATAACCCAAGGCCTAATCTTCCAAGGAGAACATTAGGAGATTATGCCATGTATCAAGGTCCTCGACACTACTCTAGTATTGTGATTCCACACACCGTAATGATAGTGGAAATCAAGGCTGCCTACCTGAATTTAGTTAGTGTTCATCAATTCACGGGCAAGTATTATGAAGATCCATATGCTCACTTGGATAATTTCTATGACCTAGTGGCTACTATGGGGTATTCCGACATTGAGAGGGAAGCTGCTTATATGATGTTGTTTCCGTTTTCCCTCCTTGGTGAAGCTAGGGAATGGTTGAAATCACATCCAACCCAAAGCTTAACCAATTGGAGCAATCTGGAAACTAAGTTTTTAACAAGGTTTTTCCCTCCAGAGAGATATATGCATGCCAAGTTTGAAATATCTACATTCAGACAAGGTGCTGAGGAGGCTTTTTTATGAGGAATGGGAGTGTTTCCACATGTTGCTGAGGAAATGTCCCAATCATGGGTTTAAGGATGTTGACCAACTAAACATTTTTTGCAATAGGTTGAAGTCGGACACTATGATGATATTGGATGCCACAGCTCGTGGCACTATGATGGCAGTTGATGTTGAGCAAGCTACTAGAATCATTACTGCATTATCTGCTACAGATAGGCAAGCTCAGCACAATAGAAGGACAATATAGAAGAGAGGGGTGTTGGATTTGATTACTTTTGATGCTATTCTGGCTCAAAACAAGATCTTGACACAATAGATTGAGGCCCATACAAAGAAAATTTCCAAGTTACGTCAACAATTGAATGTAGTGTAGACTCCTTCTGTTCATCAACAAGTGCTACACTGTGAGTTTTGTGGGGTGATCATGTTACTGGTCAATGCTTAATGCCTACCAATACATAAGCTTAAGAGGTTTAGTATGTTAACAATCAACCTCGTCAGGCAAATTTCCATAACAACCCTTCATTCAACAATCAGTTTTCACAGGGTTGGAGGGGGAACCAGAACCAAAATCAGAATTTTGGGTGGAGGCAGGATGCAGGACCATCTAACAGACAACCACCATATTAACCATCTTATCAGCAAGGGACACAACCATTATATGAGAGGCAAATGAAGTTGTAAGAGACATTGGAGAAGTTTATGCAAGTTTCCATTTCAAACCAGAAAAATATTAATGCTTCTATCAGAAATTTGGAGACTCAAGTGGGTCAGCTAGCTAAGCAAATAGCAGAACAGATCTCAGATAGACAACAATTCTCCGCCAACACTGAAACCAATCCAAAAGAACACTACAAAACTATCACTACTAGAAGTGGTAAAGTCATTGGTAAGGGTATTGGTGAGAACTTGGTTGTTGAAGAAGAAGTTTTGAGAGAGATTGAAGTTGGAGGATCAGAAAATGTGATCAGAGAGACATAGAACGGTGAAGCAGTACAAGATGAGGAAGGGGTTGTCACTAATGATGATGATATAAGGGAGAACAAGGATAAGAGGAAGGGTGACCAACCTCAGTTGAAGGAACTCCCTTATCTAAAGAGACCTTCCAAGAAAGATAAGGAGCGACAATATGCTAGGTTCTTGGATTTATTCAAGAACCTCCAAATCAACATTCCATTCATGGAGGTGATGGAACAAATGCTTGTGTATGCTAAATTCATGAAGGACTTGTTGACAGATAAAAGAAAGTTTTCGGAAGAAACAATGACTTTAGAAGTTGGGTGTAGTGCTATCATTCAGAAGTCTTTGCCTGAGAAGAATAAAGATCTGGGTAACTTCACTATTCCGGTCACTATTGGTGAAATATCTAAGGGAAAGGCACTGCTTGATCTGTGTGCTAGTATTAATTTGATGCCCTTTTCTATGGTTAAAAGAATTGGGGATTTGGAGATCAAGCCTACCAGGATGACTTTGCAACTGGCTGATAGATCTGTCAAATATCCTTATGGAGTTGCAGAGGATGTTTTGGTGAAGGTAGATGGGTTGGTCTTTCCTGTGGATTTTGTCATCATGGACATTGAAGAGGATAAGGAGGTTCTTCTTATTTTTGGTAGACGTTTCATGGAGACTGCACAGGTTATTATTGATGTTGATGATGGGAAGTTGAAGGTAAGAGTTGTAGACCAAGAGGTGCATTTTAATGTTTTTGAGGCTATGCAAAATCTGAGGGACAAGCAACACTGCTTTCGGGTGGATGTCATTGAGGATTTATTCATGCTCGATGACATTCATTTGAGTAAGAGTAGTTCTTTGGAGAAAGTTTTGAGGGGAGATCTAGAGGGAAATAGTATTGAGGAGGAGAAGATGATCAAGGCATGTGTCACAGAGTTAGATGCGCCCCACAAGGTTGCATCTAATCAGAATCTATTTGAAGAGTTGGGGAAAGAGAAGACAACTGAAGTTCAAAAGGTGGAGTTGAAAGTACTTCCTTCACATTTGAAGTATGTGTTTTTAGAAGAAGGAGGGCAGAAACCGGTAATCATCAGCAGTGCCCTTACATGTGATGAAGAACAATTGTTAATTATTAATTAGGACACTGACTGATTTGCATGGATCAGTCCATCTTACTACATGCATAAGATCCATATGGAAGAAGATTAAAAATCGGTGGCGCAACCTTAGAGGCGTCTTAATCCGACTATGAAGGAAGTGGTGAAGAAGGAAGTGGTGAAACTATTCAATGCTTGTTCAGGTGGTCCCAAAGAAGGGAGGTATGACTGGCGTTAGGAATGACAATGATGAACTCATCCTGACCAGAATAGTCACTGGTTGGCGAATGTGTATTGATTATCGGAAACTAAACCAGGCTACGCACAAAGATCACTTTCCTATTCCATTCATGGATAAAATGATAGAAAGATTGACTGGACAAGAATTTTATTGTTTCCTAGATGGCTATTCTGGTTATAATTAGATCACTGTGGATCCCCAAGACCAGGAAAAAACAGCTTTCACTTGTCCTTTTGGTGGTTTCGCATACAGGAAGATGCCATTTGGACTGTGCAATGCACCGACAAAATTTCAGAGATGTATGTTAGCTATTTTTCTGATCTTGTGGATCAGTGTATTGAAGTTTTTATGGATGACTTCTCGGTCTTCGGGTCATCATTCGAGAGTTGTTTGGCAAATCTGGACATCGTTCTGCAACGATGTGTTGAGACAAACTTGGTATGGAACTGGGAAAAGTGTCACTTCATGGTGACTGAGGGAGTGGTCTTGGGATACAAGATCTCTTCCAGGGGCATCGAAGTTGACAAAGCAAAGATTAAGGTCATCAAGGACCTTCCACCACCACTTAATGTCAAGGGAATTCGAAGTTTCCTTGGGCATTTAGGTTTCTGTAGAAGGTTTATTAAAGACTTTTCTAAAATAGCAAAGCTACTCAACAATCTTTTGAACAAAGATACCAATTTTTAATTTGATGTTGAGTGTGCCAAATCTTTTGAAACCTTAAAACAAAAACTGATTTCTGCTCCTGTTATAGTAGCGCCCGACTGGCATCTTGATTTTGAACTTATGTGTGATGCTAGTGATTATGATGTCAGTGTGGCACTAGGACAGCGAAAGGCTAAAGTTTTCTATGCCATACACTATACTAGTAATGTACTCAATGAGACACAAGTTAATTATGTCACCACAGAAAAAGAACTATTAGTTATAGTGTATGCTTTGGAGAAATTTAGATCTTATTTGATTGGCTCCAAAGTTATAATTTTTACTGATCATGCTGCTATAAAATACTTGCTAACTAAATTGGACTCCAAGTCGAGATTGTTGCGTTGGGTTTTGTTGTTGCAGGAATTCGACTTGGTGATCAAGGATAAAAAAAAAGGCGCGAGAGTTGTGTCATAGATCACCTGTCAAGACTAGTCAATCAAGAGGTCACAGTAAGAGAGTTCGAAGTGGTGGAGGAGTTTCCTGATGAAAAGCTTCTCATGGTTCAGGAAAGACCATGGTTTGCTAACATGGCTAATTTTAAAGTTGCAGGGGTCATTCTTGAAGAGTTATCATGGCATCAAAAGAGAAGATTCTTGCAAGAGTCTCGTTAGTATGTACGGGACGACCCTCATCTTTCTAAGACTGGATCAGATGGACTATTGAGAAGGTGTGTATCCACAGAAGCGGCTAAGAGTATCCTATGACACTGTCACAATTCGCCATATGGAGGGCACTTTAATGGAGAGAGGACAGCTGCTAAAGTCCTCCAATCTAGCTTCTACTGACCTTCTATGTTCAAGGATGCACATCAGTATGTACAACAATGTGATAAGTGCCAGCGATCAGGCGGGATCTCCAAAAGGAATGAGATGCCATTGAATAACATTCAGGAAATTGAGGTGTTTGATTGCTGGGTGAAAAGGTGATAAGTGCCAAACATACCTAAATTTCATACACTTTTATGGCACTTATCTTAAGCATAATTGAGAAAAACCAACATAAAACAATACTTTTTGTATAAAATGTCACAATCTTGTATATTTGTGTGTGTATTTCATTTTTATGTATTTTGTAGGATTTAGAAAGAAGAAAAGAAGAGAAAAAAGACTCGTGGTCAAAAAGAAAAAGAAGTCAAAAGCAAGGTGCTCAAGCAGGCAGTTGAGCTAGGACCACGCCACTGCTAAGCTGGCCTGGACACCAGCCTGACCTGGACCAAGCTGCTCAAGCATGCAGCTGAGTGGACCTGCTTGGCTGCTCAGCCTAGCACCAGTCTAGTCCTGACATGGTCAGAACTCAAACTTGACATAGTCAGACACGAGCTTGACACATGCCCAAGCTGCTCAATAAGCAGCTTAGGAGTGCAACCAAGCAGCTCAGCGGAGAACCAGACTCCTGCTCAGATCAGTAAGCACCAGGCCACGTCCCAGTCAGCACGACCAAAGCTGCTGAACAAACAGCTTAACGGTGAAACAAGTGTGCTAAGCGGTGTGCACCCAAACTTGACTTAGCCATCAAGCAAACCATGAAGTCACCAATGACCTCACCTCAAGTATCCCAGCATTGGCTTTCCAGAGTAGCTCACCATAGCTGGTTTCATAGCTCACAACTAGCTTTGATGAGTCAAGCATAAGGAGGTGACAAAGCTGCTTGATCAAGGGACCAAACCCATGCTGAAGGGTTTGGTCAGCTGCTTAGCAGGGCTGACAAGTAGCTCAGCGGCCCCAGTAGAATTTCTATAAATAGGGCACATTCCATTCAAACAATATGATATCTCTCACACTTTCGCTCACATATCTGAAGTGCTCTCTTCTTGTTCTTAGCTCTTAGGAACTTTATTTAAGTAAATTTTTTAATTTTAGCTTATAATTCAAGAGGAGAAAAGGAGAAGGCAAATGAGATACAAAAATCAATTTTGCAATCTCATTTAGAACTCAAAGTATCCAATCCTTGGATAGATGGCTCATGCTCCTAACAATTTCTTTTGAATATGGTTATATATTTCTACTTCTTCTTATATTCTAAAAGTTTGAATTTTAATCATTCAAGTTGGTGCTTTGATTAATTTTACTTGTTTGAGAAATTCTTAATGCTCTTTTTAGATTGATCACCTAAAAATTGATTTCAAGTCAAAAAATTACTTGTCTCAAACACTTAACAAATAAACTAAGAAGTAGTTGTACTACTTAGTTTTTTTGCCAAGTTAAGCATACTTTTATTAAGATCTTATATTCATTACTACTTCAATATTAGAGTAGCCAAGATTAGGGTATGACAACCTAATCTCTTTGTGGACATAATATTGTTTAGTAATAAATGTAAGATATCATTATTCTACCATTTTAGAACATACACTAAAAGGAGTATTTTAGAACTTAGTGTTTGGAGTTAATCAAAGGAAAACATAAGAACTTGTCTAAGTAGTTCAAATTCATAAAGAAGTTGAGAAATATTTTCCTTATTCAAAATGATCTTGTCTCCTCAAGAATTTGTTAATATTTAGTTTATTTTTCTTGTTAATTGTTTATATGAAATTCAATTCAAATCAAAACCAAAATATGTTTTACTCATTATTTGTGCTCATTCCATCAACCTTGCCAACACAATCTTCAAGCTTATTCATCAAGCAATTGTTACTTTAAAATTGATGAACTTGATGTAGAGTTTGTCATCATCAAAAAGGGGGAGATTGAAAGTGTGCATGTCAAGAGGAACACTTTGGAAAGCTCTCCTTGAACGTCATGGTTTTGATGAGGACAACGTGTGCCTAAAAGTGCTTGAAGATAACCAACAATTCAACGTGCTTAAGTCTTTTATTTGGTACTAGGCTTAGACTAGTTTCTAGTTTAAGTTGAGTCGAAGGCTTAGGGCACCTAATACATGTCTCACATGCATTTATCTTTTAAATCATTTCATCCATGAGATATGTTCATTTGATAATATGTTCATGCATTACATAAATACATGTATATATGCATTCTAGGCATAAAACTAAGTGTCAAACATGTATTATCTAAGTGCATAACATATTTGATGTTTTCTATTTGAAAATACATATTTTATTTAGTGTTAATCGATTAACCATACCTTTAATCGATTAACCCAACTGCTGTGTAAAGTGGTTGCCACTGGAACACGTTTTTGTAATGCAGTTAATCGATTAAAGGTTTACGTTAATCGATTAACCTAACTGATTTTTAAGTTGTTGAAACTGAAAAACTGAAAAACAGAATCAGTTATGATTTTTAGTCCCGTTAATCGATTAAGAAGGTATTTAATCGATTATCTGGGGTTCTGGACTGATTCTTTATAAACTGCGTTTTCAGAATTAATCTCATAAGTTGCATGTTGCATTTATTAGAGAGTTAGAGCATTCTACGTGTTAATTGTTGCATCTATTTGTTAAGTGCATTAGTGAGTTTAGAAATGAGAGATTCCTTGCTTTAGGATTGAGTGCATTTCATGTTATAATCTCTCATGTTTTCCCTCACATGTTCATGCATATTTTGATGCGTTTTTCATGAAGTTTATGATTCTGTAACTTCTGTTTTCATAACTAATACTTGTCATTTCACATGAGTTTGTGTTAGATGTGCATTAGAGTAAAGCCTTCTTGTTGTATTTGAGCTTAGGAATAGCTTAATTTTACTCTTGTAATTCTTGAATAAATTGTTGTAAAGGGAATCTCTTGGTGTCGTATCACCAGTAGAGATTGTGTGTTTCTTCATAGCTTAGAGTGTAAGAAAAGGAAAGAACGAGAGATTCTTTGGCTGGGGCTACGCCGAAAGAAACGTTTTCTTTATCGGTAGGAAGGGAGTCAAACCATTGGATAGTTTCTTTGATTTCTTGTCATTTGCTAAGTGTTGTAATTGGATAATGTGTTTGTAAATTACATTGATTCGATTATAGTGAAGGAAATCTCCCAAGTCAGCCGGGAGGCCTGGATGTAGTTTGCAGTGGACAGCAAACGAACCAGGATAAAAATTCGATTTGCAGGATTTGTTTCTCTCTCTCTCTTTACTGTTTTCAATCGATTAATTTGTATATTTGATTCAATTGATACATTCTGTTCATTTGTTGTACTGGATGCTATTCTGATATACAAATTTGTAAGCTCTGTATTCGTTCTGTTATCGGTTATCTGTTCTGCATTTAATCGTTTCTGTAATTGCTTACTGGTTCTGTTTAATCGATTAATATTGCTGTGTTAATCGATTATCTTGTTTCTGTTAATCGATTAAAACTGTTTCTATTTAAAACTGTTCTTTTTGTTAATCGATTAAGATTGTGCATATAATCGATTATCTTCCTTTCCTTAATCGATTAAATAGGGTTGATTCAGCATTAAGTGTTGATTTGCGAAAAGCGGTAATTCTAACCGCGACACCTATTCAACCCCCCCCCCCTTCTAGGTGTATTGTAACCAGTGATACCTAACACCCAAAAGGAGTAAATAAATGAATGTCACTTAAATTTATTATTCTTTTGTTCTTTATGTATTTATTTTTTGTTAACAACTAACTATTCATCACTTTTGTACATTAGAATACCATTAAACCGGTGTTGGAATTTATTCCACAAAACTGAGATTGTATTCAAATGTACTTAATAATTATATAATAGGGGATTGCTTCAACACTATTATACCGCCGTTAGAATTTATTCTAACAAAGCCGAGATGGGGCAAAGAAGGAAAAACTCATTTACATTACTATTAAAAGTAAGTTGTAACTGGAATATTCTTGAAACCATTATACCTGTGTTGGAATTTATTTCAACAAAGCCGAGATGGCGAACAAATAATAAAACCGAGTTCACTTACTTAATCAAATAAAAAGGAAAACACACCAAAACGAGAAAGGGGAAAACCTAAACCTTCATTCCTCTCGAAAAATTATCTTTCAACAAATTGACGTCCTTGCCGGGGAATTTCTTAAATAATAGAACATTTCATATTTATATGTATTTCATCAAATAATTGTGCATAAATTTACTTTTTCTTTTGTACAAATTATTTTTAACTTTGTACACAAATATGAATTATTAAATATGTATATTATTTATCCACTAACTCTTCTTGGAATAAACAGGAATAAACAGGAATAAACAACTTAGGGAAAACAACTTGAATTTTCTCTTGATCCTGAAATAGGGAAAACACTCAAGAAACAGAAAAAAGCACAAAAGAGAGCACTTAAAGCAAGAACTATTAACAAGAAAACAGAACAGAAATGGCAAAAAATCTTGAATCCAGGGTAGAAAATTAGAACAACATAAGAGGATTTGTCAGCTTCAACCCCAGGAATATGATAAGAATCGGGAGACCCTCAGGCTCTCAAAGGCCAACAGAAATGAAAACAGGGTTAGTGCAACTCATGTACGCCAACCCTTTTTTAAATTTAAGTTATGAGCAAGTTAACATTAATAGAGTGTCTTTTGTTAGTAATGTTAATTCTATATTTTTATTTTTATAAAAACTAAACAAATTTTTAAATCACATCAAGTACATCCCAAAAATTTTAAGGCTTGAGGACAAGCCTTCATTTAAAAAGGGGGACAAGACTTGATGTAATTTAAAAAAAAAATTATTTCTTGTCCAAGATTGTGTAAAAATGTAAAAAGTAAATTTGTTTGTTCAAAAACTCAAAAAAAACAAAAAACAAAATGGCTAAAACAAAATTTTTGAAGCATGATCACAAGATTACAAATGTTAAGCATACCTTAAATTAAGCTTTGATTGAGCAAAATGAGATGTATAAGCCCCTTTGAGCCAAACAAATGAAATCAATTTTTTCAAATTATCCCATAAACCAAATTGAGAAAAATGTTCTAAGAGAACATTAAATTTTTAAAGAATAGTTTGAAAGAATCAAGTTGGGGGGAAATTTGGTGGACTTTGGTGGACTTTGCTTCTTAAAAGAAAAAGAAAAACTCAATCTTCAAAAAAATTGAAAAAGAAACAAAAAGATTGAGAAAAATAGAAGTCAAGGTTCAAAGAAGTAAAAGAGGTTGGAAAACAATAATGAAAAAAAGAAGAGTAAAAATTTCAAAAATGCTCTCTTTTTAAACTTAGCCTTGAAAATCTAGAAAAACCATTATCCAAACCAAGCCTCATGACAACCAAAAAGAAGACCTTAGTGATCTTTGATTAATTATGCAATTTAAGAGAATAGGTGAGATGAAAAACAAGTTCAAATTACTACAAACAAATGCTTGAAAATTTGAGTGAAACACTTACCGTCCAAAAGTTCTAACTTTGAACTTGTGTGCAATAGAAACACTTTTTGGTTAGAAAAATATTTGCTTAGGTCAATTGTTACACAATTTTGATAAGCAAAAGCATTGATTTCTAGTTTGAAGCATTATGTGTAAAAATTCATAAATCATGAAAAATCTCATTGAAAACGTATTTTGTTGATATGCTTATACATTTGAAATCATGTTGATCATCATTATAATTCTACATTTGAAATCATGTTGATCATCATCATCATCATTTTTAGCCTAATTGATTTTTCAGAAAATTTTCACCGTTTGTTTGAGGACAAACAAAGTTTGAAGTTGGGGGGGTTTGATAAGTGCCAAATATACCTAAATTTCATACATTTTTATGCCACTTATCTTAAGCATAATTGAGAAAAACCAACTTAAAACAATACTTTTTGTATAAAATACCACAATCTTGTATATTTGTATGTGTATCTTCGTTTTATGTATTTTGTAGGATCTAAATTGAAGAAAAGAAGAAAAAAGACTCATGGTCAACAAAGTAAAAAAGTCAAGAAAATCAAGGTGCTTAACCAGGCAGCTGAGCGTGGAACAAGCCCCGCTGAGCTGACCTGGACACCTGCTGGACCTGGACACCAGTCTGACCTGGACCAAACTGCTCAACCAGGAAGCTGAGCAGACCTGCTTAGCCGTTCAGCCTAGCACCAGACTAGACTTGGCACGGTCAGAAATTCAGCTTGACACGGTCAGACACGAGCTTGGCACAAGCCCAAGCTGCTGAACAAGCAGCTCAGCGGTCCAACCAAGTAGATCAACGGAGAACGAGACTCCTGACCAGATCAGCAAACACCAAGTTGCGTCCCAGTCAACACGGTCAGAAGCTGCTAAACAAGCAGCTTAGCGGTGAAGCATCAGACTTGACTTAACCATCAAGCAAACCATGAAGTCATCCATGACCTCACCTCAAGTAGCCCACCATAGGCTTTTCAGAAGTATCTCACAATAGATGGTCTCATAGCCCACAACTAGCTTTGATGAGTCATGCACAAGGAGGTGTAAGCTACTTGGTCAAGGGACCACACCCATGCTGAAGGGTTTGGTCAGCTGCTCAGCGGTCCAGCATTGAGGCCTATAAACAGGAGACCATTTCATTCGAGCAATATACACCAAAACATATCAAAAACACTTGAAAGAAAGAAATCTCTCACTAGAAACCTCTCTTTGGAGTTCTTTCTTCATTTCTTAGTTTAGAGCTTTTATTTCAAGTAAGTTTCGTAGTTTTTCGTTTAGAATTCAATAGGAGAAAAGGAGAAGGCAAATGAGATGCAAAAATCAAATTTGTACTCTCATTTGGAACTC
>NC_032019.1:32809416-32843522 GCF_001865875.1 Lupinus angustifolius | reverse complement strand
CTAAGTAGTTCAAACTCATAAGAAGTTGAGAAATCTTTTCCTTATTCAAATTGATCTTGTCTCCTCAAGAATTTGTGAATATATAGTTTATGTTCCTTGTTAAAATTGTTTATGTGCAAATCAACAAAAACCACCAAAATATGTTTAACTTATTATTTGTGTTTTGACATATTCATATGATTCATTTTGTTAGGCAATTCCTTGTGGTTCGACATAACCCTATACTATACTACAATTGAATCTTGAAAGAGGTGTAAATTGTAAAATAGTAAAGTGTTATCAATAAATTTATTTGTTGAAAACACCTTTTAATATAAAAAAGTGATGAAGCTAACTTACTAACTTTTATTGTCATTTAATTTCCGCAATTTATTTATTCTTTAATATCAACCTTCCTTAAGGAAGAAGTTTGGTTTGTTAATAAAATGAACCCGAAAGGGAGTAAATAAATAAAAGGTCACTTAAATTTACTATTATTTTGTTCTTTAATTATTTATTTGTATCTAACAACTAACTATTCATCACTTTTATATATTAGAATACCATTAAACCGGTGTTGGAATTTATTCCACAAAACCGAGATGATATTCAAAGGTACTTAATAATTATGTAATAGGTAATTGCTTCGATACCATTATACCGGCGTTAGAATTTATTCTAACAAAGCCAAGATGGGGCAAAGAAGGAATGACTTATTTACATGATTATTGAAGAAGTAAGTTGTAACTAGAATATTCTTGAAACCATTATACCGGCGTTGGAATTTATTTCAACAAAGCCGAGATGGTGAACAAAGAGTAAAACCGAGTTCTCTTACTTGAACAAAATCAAATAAAAAGAACATAACGAAAATGAGAGTATTAATCTTTCAACAAATTGACACTACTGTCAGGACGATTTATTGAGAGGAGAAAACTCCTAAAAAAACATTGAGATACCCTTTCAACACTAAGCTACCTGCTTGAGCAGGTTGGCTTGTGTCAGCCTTGTGTTCTAACCGTGCAAGGTTGAGTGTGACCATGTTGAGTCATGCTTAAGGCTAAGCACATAGTTTACCATGTCAAGATTAAGCATGTCATGTGTGGATCATTTTGGCATAATTTGAGCACTTTGGTTGTACTTGATTAATTCTTCTCTTTTCCACCTAAATCCTACAAAATATAATATAAAAAAATACACAAAAAGCATAGATACAAGATTGTGATATTTTATCCAAAAAGTGTTGAATTAAGTTGGTTTTCTCAATTTTTCCAAGGATAAGTGACACAAAAAGTGTATGAAATTTAGGCATTATTGACACTTATCAACTCCCTCCAACTTAAGACTTTGTTTGTCTTCAAACAAATGGTAAAGCACATCTGAATTCAAGACTTGGCTAAATTTTCAAGATATGATTGACATGATTTCGAATTTGCTTAAGCATGATCAAAAAATGTTTTAAAAAGTGTTTTCCCACACAAATTCAAAATTGGAACTTCAAGGGATAAGTGTTTCACTCAATTTTTCAACCATTTGATTGTAGTAATTCGAACTTGTTCTTTGTCTCACATATTCTTTTAAATTGCATAATCAATCAAAGATCATTGAGGTATTTTTTTTAGTTTTAATGAGGCTAGGTTTGGATAATCATTGTTTTTCTAGATAATGAGGTTAAGTTCAAGTAAAAAGAGATCATCTTGAAAAAATTTCTCAATGAAGCACTTCACTCTACTCTTTTCCATAATTTTCTTCTCCAACCTCTTAGCTTTTGAACATTGACTTCTTTTTGGCTTTTCTTTGTATTTCTCAATCTCTTTTTGTTTTTCACTTTCTTTTACAACTTTTTGTTGTTTTTGTAAAGGGATTGAGAAAAAACTTTCTTTTTACTTTTAAGAAGCCAAGTCCACCAATTTTCCCCCAACTTGATTCTTTCAAACACCCCTTAAAAATTTAATGCTCTCGTTTAGAACATTGTTTTCAATTTTAGTTTTCATGGGATAAATTGAAAAAAATGTTTTACTTTGTTTGGCTCAAAGGGGATTATCAAATGATAATCCTAATTTTTTGATAGACTTTTTGGCCATTTGGTTCAACTAAAGAAATAACATGTCTTGATCACTTCCTATCAATCTTATGCAATTAAGATATTTATGACTCAAACAAGTTTCATTAGACAAATCAAATAGTGATTTAACTTTGATCCTCACGTGTTTGGCTCACTCCCTCACTTGGCTTAGATTTACACTTCTTGATTTAAAAAAAAAAAATAGTGTTTGTAAAGATCATCATGCTACACAAATTTAAATTTCATTTGCAAAAAAATTCAAGTTACGACATTATGTGATGTTTTCACAAAAAATTTAGCATATATCTCATTTTGCTCAATAAAAGCTTAAGTCAAGATATACTTAGAAATTTGTAATCATGCTCAATATGTCGGCGACTTAGACGATCGGAAAAGTACTTCTGGATTTGTGTTTATGATGGGGTCTACTGTTGTTTCTTGGTCCTCAAAGAAACAATCAGTGGTTGCTCTTTCCACTATGGAAGTAGAGTATATAGCAACGTCATTGTGTGCTTGTCAATGCGTCTGGCTCAGAAGGGTGTTGAAGAAACTTGGAGTTGAAGAAAATACAGGAACTACAATTATGTGTGATAACAGCTCGAGTATACAGTTATAAAAAAAATCAGTATGTCATGGTAAAAGCAAACTTATTGATTTAAGGTTCCATTTCTTAAGAGACTTTGTCAATGATGGAGTTGTTGAGCTGAACTACACCAACTCTCAGGATCAAATTGCAGATATCATGACAAAACCAATAAAGTTGGAACAGTTTGAAAAACTTCATGACATACTTGGGATGGTTGAAGTTGATAAAAAGAATGAGGAAAAGTCTCTTTCTCGAGCGAGAGGTTATTGCTCAAGCGAGACTAAAACGCATATACATTAGTTTAAGGAAGGGATTGTTAGGAATATTTTAATTGTTTTAGTTTGGCTATTTTGCTTTAAGTTTTATGGAGAATAAAACTAGTTTTAATGACACATTATAAGCATTGAAATTGCTAGTTGGTTATGCTTTTTTCTACCTTGAGTAAGGCTATTTATATTGCCTCAATTGATCAATAATATATGAATATTCCTTCTTTATACTATTGCCTCAATTTGTAGTTCCAACAATCTTTGAAATTGATAATTTGATGTACCATGTTTATCAATATTTGGGCAATTGATAATTAATTGTTTTGACAACAATATTCCACAAATGGTTTTTTTATCAGCAATGATATTCATTAAGAAAGAAAAGGAATTTTTCACCAATGTTGTTTACTACCATATACGATTACATTAATATAGTTGTATTGAATCATTTCATATCAGTGCTAATAATAGTTTATTACAAATGTATATCAAACCTATGGGTTGAGATTAATTTAAATACATCATATAAAACAAATTTTAAAGAATAATAATTTTGCTAAACATATATAACTAAAATAACTTATTTACACCATAATCTATAAAAAAATCACTTATTAAATTATTTGACACAATAAAAAATCACTTATTCAACTATCCTAGAAGTTGTCTGAATTTCCATATACTTGAGCATCACAATTTGCCCATCTCTTACTGAAAGTCGTGTTGAGTTTTGATAAAATTATTAGGTTGTATAATAATTCTATCAATTATATGAAATTTGGTTTAGAAAGAGTGGATATGAAGTTCATTTTTTGTTATATGGTTTTTAATAGTTGCAAGTATATGACTTTTGAAATATATCATGAAAAAGTTTAGGATGTTTTTGTTTTATTTTGTTGGTATTTTCTTTGTAACAATTTAATAGGAAGTTTACAATATCATTATTATTTATTTTGGTACTTTATGTATTTGAACATATTTTATGGTACAAATGTGCAGATATATTAACATGGTAATAAATAAGTAACACATATATTATTAATTGAACACAGGGATAACATGTGGCAAAATAATATTGTCAACAAAATTAAGACTTCCATTGCTCACTTTCCTTCAATCTCTACCCAACCAACGGAAACAAAATGAGAGAATTGTTGTCAACAAACATCGACGTGGTTAAGTTATTGCAACACAAGCGTGACGTCGATAACCTAACTCACACTCTGCAACGCACCGTTTCACTCTCTTCAACCATCCACTCCGATTTCAATAACCTTCACTCTTTGCTTCAAGGTCTTCTTCATTGTTTTCCCTTTTCCCTTCGGTATTCTTTCAGTTTTTAAAATGAAATTAGTAACGTGCCGAAATTTGGGGATTTTATAATGAATTTTGTGTTCTTTTTCCTGCTTCTGTGTTGTTTAAAAATAAGTGTGTGAATTTAATATTTTGCATCAAAGTTTCCATTTTTGTAATTATTATGCTTGTGTTGTTGATTATTATTTTTCCCATTACAATTTATGTGTTTGTGATGAGGAGGGGAGATATGGGTTTAGGAAAATCTAGATAGAATAGAGAAATTGACAGAGAGAAAGATTATTCTCAACTTCTATTATCAATCTTAATCTTCAAAGTAATATTCTCCTGCCAAGCATTGATCTCTAAATCTAAATCTTTCTTGACCTACCTGTATGCTTGATGCTATAGATGGTGAATCTTGTGGTAGGCAGTTGACAATTAATGTAAAACTTTGTCGAATATCTATAATATGGATCAATGATATCATTCATTTTTAGCACCATTAAAAATAAATAAAAACTCCTTAAGATTGATTTCTGAAGCAACACTACAATGCCTTCAATTCGTTTCCCTTTAGTTTTATTCTGCTACTACTGATTTACATGGTTTCACTACAATGCCTTTTTGAGTTATTTAGTATGAGTGCATAAGGAATGATAATGGAAAATGGAAAGATGCTGCTGGAAAGTTTGCTTGTGGTTCGGGTGGAAGTAGCTTAAGTATGGCATGCCGTCTATTATGATCTAAAAGAACTCCACTACAAACTCTACCCTTTTTCTACTAGTTAATGTTCATGTTATCGAGTATGAGCAGATCCTCTTTATTGTATTATGCATTTGACCTGTGCTTAGATGAATCAGATTATAAGGAAAAAATTGATGCATGCAAGCAAAAAACAGAGGAAGCTAGATGTGAGATTACTACTGATGCAGAACTGGATCTTCTGCAGAGAAAACTGGAGGAAGAGCTTGAAAAAGAATGGTTGTTGAAGGAAGAGTTCAGATAAGTCTCTTGTTTTTTTAGCTTTACAATTGAATGCTCTTTTTGTGGATTATTAACTTCCTTGCACGGCATATCATACCATATATTTTGCATCAAAACAGCGATCTGCAACGAGTTTAATGCCAAATTATGTGATTCTTTTTCTACATTATTATGCCACTTTTAGCACGGGGGATGGTTTTCAAAGACTCTAAGGTTCAGATGATTCTACAAATTCAGTATGATTTGGCTAAAATACTTTTAAGCCATGAACAATTTAATGGTGTTTTTGGTAAACAACCAAAATATGCATCCCCTATTTTGAAATAAGATAGACGAAAAGCTTATAGGAGGGCCAAACTATTTTTATGAGTTAAATGAAGCTTATTTTTTTCATAAGCATATCTAACATGTTTATTGATTATAAAGAAAATGAAAATGTATGATACAAAAAAATATATCAATCAATTCATAGATGACAATGGTGAAACCTAAAGCAAATGTAAGCAGCAAAAGAATGAATTACCAAGCACTTGGTAAGAACCAGGAAGGGCAAGCATCTAGTTCAACTGAAAAATCCTCCATAGGAAAGTACTTGATCGTGTTATCAGTCATGCAAAGCCTCCCCAATTGAGGATTCAACCATGGTTCTGGACATGGTAAGTAAAGAGCAAAATAGACACTATTCTCTGTAGTTAACTCTCCATTGCAATTAAGTAATGTTCTTGACATTACATAGGACTTATTATATCCAAGAAATATCATTCTGTCACCCAAGTGATCAAGCTTCACCCACTCATTACTTCTTGTGTCTAATTTGAACACTTCACATTTGGTAACTTGAGGGGGACTTGCATATTGCTTGATAACATTCATATAGCCAACATTACCACTTTCAGAAACATAATTGTTGTACAAGTATACGAGCAGTAACTCTTCTGCTGCATAACCAATTGTTAGAAATCGAATGACATCACCCTTAACATAAATTTGATTTTCATGTGTCATTGACTCTGTTAATGGCCTTATTGGTGGAATCTCACCTAATACTATAGGATTTGGAGGATTATCAGTAGAATCTTGCAGATCATAAACTAACATAGAAGTGCTTGCCATGTAAGTTCTAACATACAATTTACCATTGAAAAATTCCACATCCAGAAAATTCCATGCATCCCCCTTTGCTTCAATCATAGTCCATGATTTGTCATAATTAACTCTACAATATGCAATGTGGGCATAATCAGTAAAGAGACAAACCAGAACACAATCTTTACACTTAGGACTAGAAGATGCCACCATTCTTCCCATTTTCAAATTTGATCTACTCGGGATAGGAGAGTTTGATGGAAATTTCAAAGGTAAAGGGACAAGTACTACATCACTGGTAACTGGATTGAAGAAAAAGATGATGTTGGTAATACCAACAAAAAGAGAAATACTCAAAATCATCCATCCTTCAACTATGCCATGATATCTATGGTGACTTTCAAGTAGCATTGTGTTTTCGTTTATGACAGAACATACTTCTTCTAATTTGATGCTCAAAACACTGCTTGCTGATATAGAAATCCTATGCGATTGCAGGATTACAATTGGCAATTCAGGTAATGGTTTGATATGCTTGTTTGCAATGGCTTGAGTAAAGGTAGCATTCCAAGATGAACACACTACACTAGTTCGAAGGAAATCTATCAGATTCAAACGCTTCATTATCATTTCCAGAATATCACTAGGGATATGTGTCCATTTGCTATGTTCTTCATCTTTTTCAATCAACATGTTTTGTTTCCCTTTGTTCTCTCTTTCAACTATTCCTTCATCTTGTTCTTCTTCTTCTTCCATATCATGCATTGTTGATGACTCACTCAGTGTACTCAAGTTTTTGAGTAAGTTATGTGCATTATCTGAATCATTAGAAAAGAAAAAGGTTACATTTATATCAGTTTTGTTCAATGGCTTGAACCAAAATATATGATAAAGTGAGTTTAAATTTTGTGTGTGTACATAGTAGGTAGGAGAGTTGTTAAAGAATCAAGAAGATATAAACTTGTATTGAAAAACTAAAAAAATAGTTTGTGGCTAAATCATTGTGTGTGACTTTTCAAGAGATTTGAACTTAGAATCCTTATTATGCTAGAACTAGAACAACTCTTGTCAGATTTATGTTCTATGCCCTTATTTGTGTTTATATTTATTTCAAAAGAAGGAACCAGAAGTATTTTTTTGTGAGTGGAAAGATAATATCAATGTACAAAGTAATATGAAATGCAATAGCTAGTATATGTTTGACATACCTTCCATCCTAAATTATCCAGAGTATTGCTACTTGTTACTGCTGCCACAAAAAATAACATCAGTTATATATCAGCATGGGGAGGGATAAAAGATTTCCTTAATATAATCAAAATCGACTTAGATTATCTATACATTTCAAAAGGGATTAATTCTGATTATTTTTATCAATGTCAAGTAAATATTTAGTACAAAAAATATATACAAGTTATTAATATAGTTCTCTTGGCTAGTTATAATTGCATTTTTATTTCCATTTTCGTTTTCATTTTACATTTTTGAAGTTCCTAAGTGGTCCATAGTTTTATCTCACAAGTAAAAATATTATTTTCAGGGTTTAAACTTATTACTTTATGATTACTACGTAATAATCTTATCGTTGTAATAAGGCTCACTCTTAATCTTGTGAACGCCCATATAGTTAGAATAAATTTAAATTTTTAACAAGAACTTGTTATGAGATGCATGGATGTAATAAAAACTCATAACTATAAATCCACATTAAATTGAAACTCAGAAGAAAAGAAGATTTGACTGAAAATTGAGAAATATAAGCTAAATGGGTATGTTAAAATCATTGCAGCAAAGAGAAAGATAATGAAAGGGAATGAAAACGAACAAACCAGAATTGAAAGAAGAAGCTTTTGAGAAGAAGATATGCAGTGATGTTTTATTACTTCGCAAGAAATGAAACTAACTATGCCTCTTTGATTAATGAATTCTCAGTATGAATAAAAGTAGAATGAACTTTCCTATTTGTAGGAAGTTGATAACCAGAGAAATGAAAATAACTAAACTACCCAAACTACTTTCTAAACAAACATACACTAACAAACAACCCAAAGCAATAACAAACCATTCCTATTTAACCACAACCTGAACATCGGGTCATTTTAAAAATATTTTTTAATTTCAAAAAATTCACAACTCAATATATATCGTGATATCCGCGATTAAGATTTAAAACACTGACTATAACATCAATGTTAAGTTTAAAAGGCTTAAGTCACACATTAAGTTGGTCTCAGTGTGTTATAGTCTTTATGAACGAGTAAGAAACCTCTCCAGTAATCTATTATTAGAGAGGTAAGTGTAATACAATAGCAAACAAAAATAATATATAATAACACTTTTATCCTTTCAATTATCATGAAAATATATTTTTGTCATTGAAAATATAAAAAGAAACAAACATTTATCTTTTCATTATTGGAAATCATCCTTCTTCATTATGAACGATATTTGTTTTTTGCTTCCTGTCCTTGAAATAAGTGCTTATAAGATGGAGTGATGAAGAATGATTAAGACATTAAGTTAGGGCATATTTCATCGTGCACTGAACTTTATATGAGTATGAATTGTATTTAGAATAAGAAAAGAAAAAGAAAAGAAAATAATTTGTAAAAAGAGACCTTAAGGGTTAGTTTGGGAGTTGGATTTTGGAGGGAAAGGGAAAGAGAAGACTTGGAAGTCATCTCACAAGTGTATTTCATGACTTCGAAGTCTTCCCTTTCCCTCTAAAATTCAACTCCCTAACTAACCCTAAAAGTTTTATATTGACAGTATAATATCAGTAATGCATATATATTAAGAGTAATATTTATGTATTGTCGTGTAAAGATTTATACATAGACAATATATCATCTATCATTTATTTTATTACTTTTTATGAAGAGTCGATGATGAATAGATATAAATTGGAGATGATATGTTGATAACATATAAAACTTTTATCGACGTATAAATCTTTTTCTCATATATTAAACTGTTTAGAATGTTTGAATTCTTAATATGAAAAAATAACATTATAATATCAGTAAATAAAAAATTCATGTTCCATATAACAATATTGCACACATTAAGCAAAGAACAAAACTAACATATTTAGGCTTTGGTCTAATGGTGTAAAGTTCTGCTAGATCCACATAAAGATAAAAGGTTAAAGATTATTCTCTCAAAGCAACACTTATTGGGAGAGACAATCACACACTCAAAAAGAATTAGTTCTATATGTTGGATCATACTGCCATCAGGGAGCCTCCAACTAGTGGGAGTTCCAATGTTACTAGGGTATGGGGGATAATGGAAAACCACAAGTGAGACATCACGTATTGAACCAAAATCTTAAAGCATTATCTTCACAAGTCTGTTCTATTTATAAACTCTTTTACCAAAAGGTTTGGTGCTTTATTGGTTGATATTTCAAAGTGATGATTAGTCATGTGAAGGCTCATATACATTGCCTTAATTAAAAAAATAACTATCTATATAAGAATACAAGGGGTTGTGGTTATTACCATAATAGACATCCTCACTTACTGACACCTGTATGTTGAATGGGTTATTTGTGTCATTTTCAAGATCTGAAAAGGGGTTTGAATTTTGAGTTCCTAAACATCCTATTCTTTACACGGGTACATAATAATATGTTGTTTGAACAGTGCGTTTTTTATTTTCTTTTCTAGACAGATCTCTCCACTAATCAATCTCTCTCTTCTATGTTGCTACTCACATCTTTACTCATCTCTCTTCTTTCTTCATCCTAAAACAAATTAAACTCATTTCTCTCCTCCTTCTCCAAAATATAAATTGTGTTTAGAAAGGTATAAGAGGTATGAATCTATCACTGGAAATGTTTTTTACAAAATGTCTTCCATTCCCTCTGCTTTTTTATTTTATTTTTTATTTTCACTATTTCTCACAAAAGGTATGCATTTTCATTTCTGCATTCAATCTAGATTTTTCTTCACGCCTTCACCTTTTTATGTTTCTTAAAACTCCATAACTTCCTTGATCTAAAAGTTTCCAGATCAAAAATTTCAGATCTTTATGTTTCTTTTACGAATGTTGTGTTAGCTTCACAATTTTGTTTTGTGTGATTTCCCCTTCAAGCATGGTCGTGGTCAAGTCAAGTTTATTCACTGCTCCAATTGTGGGAAATGCTACCCTGAGGTACTGTTCACATTTTGTCATTTTTAAGTTAATGTTCCTAAGGTGTTTGATGAAACGTATGAATGATTGTGGTTTAAGTTTTATGTATGTTCAACATTTCTTATGTTTAATAAAATCCTGAAAATTAAAGATTGTGATTGTTAGCATCTTAGGAAATATGGCTCTAGATCACAATATTTTACGAAGATTGTACTTATTAGCATTTCATTTAGACATTTGGTGTTTATGGAAATGGATTGATTTCAGAATTGTTGCTATTTTATGTTTATCTTTATCACGATTGATGTCTAATTTCATTAATACATATTTTTTTGTAGTACGGATGAATAGAAGAATAAAACAACAATGGGTTTTCTGTTGAGTAAACTAATGTGCAAAATATTGGACTTTGTTTATCATTCTAATTATAGTTTACCACCCATAAAGCTTCCAGGTGTTTTACAATTACTTTGTTCCTTATTATTCTTCAGAATTAAGGTTTAAAAGCAACAAAAAAAAAAGAGTCACAAAGTGTTATAGACGTCATGAAAGCTCCAAAAATAGAAGAGATGAATCACCTACTAATGGAGCAACTTCAATGCTTAGAGTATTGTATAGATTGAAACTCATATTAGGTTATGTTAAACTTTAACCTTTCCTCAACTTGCATTTTCAATATTGGTTACATAATTGATAACTTTATCATGCTTTTGTTTTTATTACACTTGAAAATGTTTTGGTAAAAGATTGTTTTAGTTAGATAATAACCATGCCTTCAAGTTGTATTGTTAGACAACATAAGGTGATGTATAGTATTATCATTGATAAAATTCATTCTTAGTTATAACTCATAATTACATTCAATGAATTATAAATTTGACCACTGTCTAATCCTTATCAAGTGCTAAATCAGGGGTATTTTAAAGAGAGCAATCAAAGAAGAGGAAAAAAACATGGCGATTTCTTGAGGTTGGTTATTTCATATATATGATCATTTTCCTTCTTTGTCTTCCCTCTCCCATGTCTCTTCTCAATTTTTTATCATTTTATTATTGCTTTACTATATCATAAATATTTTGTTTATGTAGAATTACGTTGAAGGATACCTTGATTTGTCTGCAAAGACAATGACATACTTTGTCATTGCTATAAACTTATGGGATATTGATAACAATGCAAATATGTGTTAAAACAAAGAACCTAGAGGAAAATGCAAATAATTTTATGTTATTCATTCCTTCAATGATATGGTTATATAATTGGCAATTTTATCATGCTTTTGTTTTTATTGTACTTGAAAATATTTTGGTAAAAGATTGTTTTAGTTATATAATAACCATGCCTCATAAGGTGATGTATAGTATTATCATTGATAAAATTCATTGTTAGTTATAGTTCATAATTACATTCAATGAATCATAAATTTGACCACTTTTAATCCTTTTCAAGTGCTAAATCAGGAGGTATTTTAGAGAGAGCAATCAAAGAAGAGGAAAAAAACATGGAGATTTCTTGAGGCTGGTAATTTCAAATCCTTCTATGTCTTCTCTCTCCCATGTCTCTTCTCAAATTTTTTTCTCATTTTATTATTGCTTTACTATATCATAAATACTTTGTTTATGTAGAATCGTGTCGAAAGATACATTCAATTGTCTGCAAAGACATACTTTGTCATTGATGTAAACTTATGAGATATTGATTTCTATGTCAAAGTTAATGATGATATTCATGTAAATGTAGGTATTTAAAGTTTTAAAAAATCTTGATTATCTCTAACTTTATATATCAAATCATCAGGATTTGACATTATGGAATTAACTTAAGCCTTTGGGATGTTGAAAACTATTTGCCTTACTTTGTTATTCAATTTGTTTCAGCAACACTATGAGAAATTTTAGCTAGAGATAGATCTAAACCTTGGATATACATCAGATGCATGAAATCTAGACCTCTCCTATCTCAAAAGTAAGACATACTTTTCTTTTATATTTGTTTTGTTGAATTATAGGGTTAAAAAATTTATAGCTCTTACATGTCTACTTTGTTGCGTAGAGGCGTAAGGTACCATGCACCAGAACATTGGAAGTTTAGCAAGTCGGGAAACATGTACTTATGTCATGCCACATGGCAGTTGTATGCCATTTCCAACGATTTGTTTTCATACATTGTAGTCTTAGTAAGTGCTACTTCACTTATGATGGGGAAAAAATTCAATTAAAAATGAAATCAAATTAGTGGACTGAAGAATGCTAAAATTATGTTGTTTCCATGCATACATAAATATTTGTCTCATGAATCTTCTTCAACTATGTCAATGACAATGTGTCACTAGGAGTTGATGTGGTTCAATGGACTTGATGCGAATGGAAGGCTCAATGGCCTTGATGTGGTTCAATGGACTTGATGCGAATGGAAGGCTCAATGGACTTGATGTGGTTCAATGGACTTGATGCGAATGGAAGGCTCAATGGCCTTGATGTGGTTCAATGGACTTGATGCGAATGGAAGGCTCAATGGACTTGACGTAGTTCAATGGACTTGATGCGAATGGAAGGCTCAAGCATGCAACATTTGTGTTACTTCATTTGATTGGAGTTGTAGTGGGATCTTGCCCCATGAACCTTCCCCATTTTAAGAAGATATTGACCATGGTAGCAAGCAGGAAAAGGAAGCAAAAGAGTATCCATATTCATTCTTTGATGCTTGAAGGGCCACTTTGTTTGTTAGTACAGTTCTATGGCTATCAAATTCCTAATAAATATATGTTTTTCGTGGTTGTTGCTGCTTTTATTGCAAATGTTCTACCTAAATTTTACTCTTCTAATTTGTTAATAAATATATCAATATCAAATATGTCAATATTTTTTGTTCAACTTATTTTCTTATCATTTTGGATGGTGATCAATATTTTGACACTTCATATATTGTCTAACCACACTCTTTATTAGCCAACCATTATTATAGATTTATATTTTATAAAATTATCGTTGGTTAATGTGGAGGATGAATAAACAATTGAGACTATCAATAATAAAATCATTCTTGATCAATAATAAATAGTATTTTGTGTGAGTGCACAAAATAAATATTTTAGTTTATTCTATTTTAATAGAGTGAAATTTTTGCTGGTCTTGATACCACTTAGTTACTTGTTTATGGTTTTTCAAATCTTGAGAAATGAATGTAAAAAAGTTTGTGTTGCACTTCCAAAAATTTAAATATAGTAATTATTTTTTATGTATCATCTATCATTGTTTTTTATATTCATCCCAGCACAACCCTTAGAAAAAGTGGCATTTTGGTCACACAAAAAGTTTATTAATGGTAACTTATAGATATAATTTGACAACCATTTAGAACATTGTATATTAAGGATGATTTATATGTTGGGTGAGTCGTGGTACTTTATCTAAGCAATATAGAATTCTTTCAAAATTTATATTTACTAAAGGCAAATATTTATATAATAGGAGGAAAAAATATTTATATAAAAAGTAAATATTGACTATAAATGATCTATCTACATTAATTTTATAATGCTATACTTAGACTTATATTGTTTGTATTCTACAATTGCAGTAAATTATCTTCTCTTCAAATTGCTATAAATTTTTATTGCACATAGTTTTAATATTTACACTTTCATTAGTGACGTATAACTCAATTAACTTACACTTAGGAAATATTTTAAAATTATTGTGACTTTTATTTTAATACAACCATGTTGAAGACAACTTAAGTGAGTAATGAGGATACAAAATAAATGTTATGAAATGACTTTTAAATCCATGTGAACTAGCTTTAACAACCTCATTTTTATAGTTAATTCTTTATTTCTTATTTTCAATCATTTCAATTATGTACTTCTATATCTAATGCCATGTATATTTTATTAAAATAAGAACTCACATTACTTTTAGGATTTACCTTATGTATTAATATGATGTAATAGTACAAAATTGGTTGTCACTAAAATGACAAATCATGTACTTGAAGCAAATATGAAAAATATTGAAAATATAATATATAATCCTCCAATGTCAATGCCTTCATTACAATCTCCATGACTTTTCAAGCTTATCAAAAGAGAGTTCCTCATAATTGTTTCATATACTTGTTGAAAGTCGGTTTCTCGGTGTTTTTTATTGGGAGTTTTCTCCTTTCAAATCGTCCTGCCAGTAGTGTCAATTTGTTGAAAGATTAATACTCTCATTTTTGTTATGTTCTTTTTGTTTGATTAAGTAAGAGAACTCGGTTTTACTCTTTGTTCACCATCTCGACTTTGTTGAAATAAATTCCAACGCCGGTATAATGGCTTCAAGAATATTCCAGTTACGACTTACTTCATTAATAATCATGTAAATAAGCCATTCCGTCTTTGCCCCATCTCGGCTTGTTAGAATAAATTCTAATGTCGGTACAATGGTAACGAAGCAATTACCTATTACATAATTATTAAGTACCTTTGAATACCATCTCGGTTTTGTGGAATAAATTCCAACACCAGTTTAATGGTATTCTAATATATAAAAGTGATGAATAGTTAATTGTTAGATACAAATAAATAATTAAAGAACAAAAGAATAATAAATTTAAGTGACCTTTTATTTATTTACTCCCTTTCGGGTTCATTTTATTAACAAACCAAACTTCTTCCTTAAGGAAGGTTGGTATTAAAGAATAAATAAAATGCGGAAAGTAAATAACAATAAATAAAAGTTAGTAAGTTAGCTTCATCACTTTTGTATATTAAAAGGTGTTTTCAACAAATAAATTTATTGATAACACTTTACTATTTTACAATTTACACCTCTTTCAAGATTCAATTGTAGTATAGTATAGGGTTATGTCGAACCACAAGGAATTGCCTAATAAAATGAATCATATAAATATGTCAAAGCACAAATAATGGTTTAAACATATTTTGATGGTTTTGAATTGAATTGAATATAAACAAGTAACAATAAACATAAAACTAAATATTAACAAATTCTTGAGGAGACAAGATCATTATGAATAAGGAAAATATATTTCTCAAATTCTTTAGAATGCACTCATCTTTAAACTTCATATCCGAGGCTGGAGAATCGATTATAGATTGAGCAATGTATTAGCAACTTATCTGCTTGTACTACACAACACTCTCACTAATTGTATGGACTATTTTTACATCATTAAGTTGTTTGATTATTTTATTTTAAATAGAAAACATATATTTTTTTATTTTTGTGTCTGACCAAATTATATATTGTTCTTACGTATTGTCATGAACATAGAGAATCACGACGTAGAAAATATTTAATTGGTTGAATCTATTTTATTTATTTTTTGGAATAGAAAAGTATGACAGGATCATTCAAAGAATGAGGATAAAAATAATTTGTATTTTTTATTGATTATAAAAAGTTCATATTTTCATTATTGTTATTATTTACTTATTGAAATATTATCATTTATTTTTTATTAAGAAATAGACATAATGAATATAAGTGTCAAAACACGATCATTCAAATATGATATTAGAAAAATAAGTGAATTGATAACACTTGACCATTTTTTATTTTTATTCAAGAAAGTAGATATTTAATGTGATAAAGGCATTATTTTTGTTATAAAAAAACATTAATTGTTATTTCAAAAAAATATTACCATTTAATAATTTTCATTTGAAAAATACATAATACAAGATAAAGACATATATTTATTATGTTAATATTACAGTTATTCATTATTGATAGTAACTATTATTTTTTGGCTATTGTTTTCATTCAAACTTAAATTTCACCATTAATGTCTTTATTTTTAAATTTCAAATATTTGAATCCTACAAAAGATTGATTTTATAAAAGTGTAACATATGACTAGACTACCTTTTTTAAAATAAATTTTCTTTGTTAGTAAGCCAATAATTGTCAATTAATTCACTTTGAAACCCTTTATATTTAAAAAGAAAATGAAAATGGGTGGAGGGGATAAATACATTTTTTGAAATGGTATCTTACTAATATCAAGTCAATACGTGCTTCTTAAGCCATTAATTTTTTATATGAAAATAGTGGGAAATTCAAAATGGACTCTGAATTAAATTAATTAAAAACGAAAATAGTATATAAATAAATTAAGGATCGTGATTTATTTATATACTATTTTCGTTTTTAATTAATTAATTTTTTTTGAAGTTTTTTTTAGTATTTTGGATTGGATAAAATTAGGAATTACAATTATTTATTAGTTTCTCATCTAAAACTGCCTTGTTCAATATATGGAACCAATTTTTCAAATTGATCAATCTCCCTTTACAATTACAAATATAGTAGGAGTTCGTGAGGCTTTGTTTGGAGAGTTGATGGCAACAATTGATGATCAAATCATGAAGGTTCAAAGGTTGGTTGCTACCATGTGAAAAAATAATTACTTTCTTTCTATTAACATGTATACTCGGAATATTATATGACTTTCACTCAATAGAATTAAATTGGAGGAGATAAAGGTTAGAATATCTAAAGCATGCAAAGCCTATTAATTACGTTAAAGGAAATATTTAATTTGAAGCAATCAAAACCTATTAATTACATGATATCATATTAACTATTAAGTGCAAAATAAGCAAAAATTAATAAATCATAAATCAAAGATTTGAGGTTATAAGTTATAACACTCTCATTTTGCATATAAAAATATATTTTGCTAACCCATTAGGTGAATCCTTAAGACATTATCTCTTATATGCCTAAGATAAATTCTTAAATTATTTATTTATAGGTTCCGTTTTACAACATGAATTGCTACTCCTTCCAAACACTATGAGTATCACCTAGTATATATGGGTTTGTCTCTAATCTGCAAGTGGTTAATACCATTGTTTTATAATAAAATATTATTCTGTTTCCAGTCCTTAGAATGTGAGGTTTTTTCCTTTCTTTTTGCACTAGAAATATGTTTATTAGCATACTAATTCCTCCTGAGACATAGTTGTCTTTATTAATAAAACAGATATCGGATTTCTAACATCATATTAAAAAACAAATTAATATTTATATTTGATAATATAAGTGTTTTTTACAAATATAAGTATTTATATTTTTATTACTTTTAGTTATATTTCATAACTAAAAGTAATACAAATAAACATTGAATGATTTATTATTTGTTAAAAAACTTCATACTAACAATGCATAAATATTAAACTCTTGAAAAAATAAAATATATACCAACTTTGTTTTAACTTAATTTTGTGTTTTTTTTCTGCTTCTTACTTAATCTGGATGGCAGTGGAATTAATCCTATAATGTAATTTCAATCATATCCGTAACAAAGAGAGATAGAATAGTATGTTTCCAATGAACATAATGATGAAAACTCAATGGTTCCTGTAAGAAGATTGTTAGTATAATAATGTTAAGTGTTGAGCACATAAGCATATTCAAATTTCATTATCTAGCAGGCCTGTCGTATGAAATAATTAACTATATGCTATTTGCTGAGATAGAATGAGAATGGCATGAGACATATCATGAGAATGGTTTCCTCATTTTTATTTTTTTATGGACAAAAAATTATATTATAAAATATGTACCAAGGTACAAGATAAAGTTACTTAAGCTCAATAGTTTAAGGAAAGAGGTAGATTCAATACAATTTCATATGACATTCACTGAGGTTGACAACTCAAGAATAGGATGTTACAAACTTGTCCTATTTTCCTCTAGGGTTCCTCATTTTTATTATCATTATTACAAGTTTTTTTAAGTGAACTTAATACATTATATAATGATCTTTGTAAGCTGTATGTATTCATGGTTAAAGATAACATATATTATTTCATAATTGTATTACTTCAATTTTAACCACAAAATAAAATATTATTTTAGAGTTACTTGATTTTAATAAAGTTAATAATTTAGTTTATTGTTTTTGGCAAATTAAGTATAATGGAACATGAAATAACACATTTGAAACACCATATATTACCCCAGGATTAATAGTAGATCTCAGAGACTATACCATAAACATGCTTCTTTTTAACCAAAACAATGTAGGGTTTTTATATTTAAAGTAGAAAAAATATTTGTAGGCTATTTGATTATTTTCTAGAGTGAATATCTAGTACATAAAATATAAGGTATCTTATAATGCCTTGGTTGACTAAAGTATAGATAAGTTATGCTGCAGGTTCTGTGTATCCTCTGTAGAGCTTTCAGCAAAAGCTATTCTCTTGTTGATTATTTAGCTTGTAATTATTTCTATCTAAGGTTGCATGCTGCTGGAACTGCAGTACCTCTGTAAGCCTTGCAAACATAGCTTGTGATATTTTCATACTCCTGAATTAAACATAGCAAGAATCAGAAAAATCATACAACTGTATGTGTGTGTTTTTATTAATAAAAATATCACATATCCTAGCAATTTGGAACACAAATCTATTGTCCCATATGCTGTCACGCATCAATAAAAACATGTCATGTCTATTAAAGATTTAAACATTTATTATTATTGTCGTTTTTACTTCATTGTTATCGGTGTGAGACAACGTATGAAACATGATGTATACTATATCTATTTTTAACAATTTGTATAGTAACCATGGTTGGTTAAGAAAATTAAATTTAAATCATAACCTATTAAAGATACATTTAAATATAGAATCTTTGTAATCAATGATAGATATTGACACAATGAATAACAAAACTTCTAATTTTATAAGGGAGAAAAGACAAACCTTCCCTACAGGTTTATTGTTCACAAGAACCCATGGCAGAATGGTTGGAGGAGGGGAAAGTTGTGCAGTTTCAATAATATATGCTTTTGCTAGCTGCATAGAAATTCAAATTTAATGTTAAATATTATGTAGCAGAATTCATAAGGTTTCAATTACATACAAGGCTGTAGTTAAAAGATTCAACATATATAATGTTGCACAATACTAAGTCATGATTAAGTGCAACTATATTTAACTATGAATTTGTTGTGTGATGATTTCACTAACAAGAAACTAAGTGATTGAAAAAAGTTAAACTATAGTTGTTATCCATAAATATAACATTTATTTTTAATTTGGTACTCACATCTAAAAAAAAAATTAATCTTTATATATGCAATTATTTTTAATTTGGTTGAAGTCAAAATATAGAGACCAAATTGAAAGGTAAAGTTATATGTAGAGACTATTTTGATCCCTCAGTATAGTAATCATTTTCATTTTGATCCTTATACATGATAATCATTGTAAATTTGGACATACATTTAATTCAGCAAACACATTATAATAAGAGTAAATGTCCATTCCAGTCTCTCATATTTTTGGACTTTATCAGTTTAATCCTTCAAAAAAGAAAATAACTCAAATAACCCCCAAAATTTTTAAATGTGGGTCAAAATAATCATTTATAGACTCAAGAGTATATTTTAACTTAAAATATAATGTTTTCTTATTTCATATGTTGTAATTTATAAAATCAAAGAAATTGAAAATAACCTCTGTTGCAGTTCCTCTGTTATAACAATTCCTAATAGGTTCACTAGGCAATCCCAATTCATCAATACAGCTCTTCCAATTCTTGGGACTTCCATCAATTGCTAGAAACTCAAAGCAATTAATCAAATAATAATATTTGTCCTGCATCATAAATTTATTATAGATATTTGAGATGCATTATAAAGCATGATTTCTTGGACATATTTTATGTGTACCACATGTTATAAACATTATACTTACCACATTCCAAATGTTGATGGCACATGCTTCTAATGAATTTAGTATGCATTCATCTTGGCCATTCTGCAATGTTTTGTTAAATTACAAGTCCAATACTCGGACAATATGCATATCTCTTATTGTTGTAGACTTGTACCCATAAATAAAATAAAGGACAGATAAAATATAATAACTGCAGATTTTTAAAAAATATAGAAATTTGTGAAGAAAATATAGAAAACTTTCTAAAATATTCTCTACTTTTATGGGTTGTGCATGGATTAAAGGATCCCTCAAGTAGGGTAATCTTAGCTGGAGTTGTTTAATAAGTAGGGTAATTATTGTTTTTGAATATAAACAAAAGATTTGTTATATTATGGTTGATACTTTTGTGCTAATAAGAACATGTCATGTCAATTAAAATTTGTAATTTTCACTGTTTTTTATGTTTTTGGTTTATTTTCATTGTCATGAAATATCATATGGACAATATTTAGGACAATATATCTCTATTTTTTGAATATAATGATAAAAGTTCATGACCGAAACATTTGGAAAATAGAAATTAAAAGAGATTTTAAAGTTAAACCTCTTCACACAATTGAATTAAAAAGAAAATCATGAGAACGGAGACATAAAAATAGATAATAGAGATAAAACACCTTCTTGGAAATCTATATTTTTCTTCTAACCATATTTTATGAGCATAACTTCACATAATCAAAGGTTTAATTCATTCTAACATAACAAAAGATAATAGAGATAAAACAAAACCTGACATATTATGGAATTGTTATTGACATGAGAATTGGCCCAAGGAACTAGGTGGAGATTGACAATGCTTATAATATCATGGTCGAAAAATTCCCGCAGATTCTTAACTATGAAAGTTGCACAAGGTATGCATAAGCTTTCATAGTACACTGATACATCAACTTTCTGAGAATCAAATGCTGTAATATTAGCATTATCAACATGTGAACCAGAAGGGTAAGAAGCACCATCACATTCATACATGAAAATGAAAGGGATTAATGCTAGAACAATAATGCATGCACGTTTTGGAGAAACCATTGTTTCTTTTTTCTTCTTTTTGAGCCTGCAAAACTAAAAGGACTTTTCTGATATTTATGAGTAGGAATGAATATTGCAATGAATTTTTAATATATAAGTCTACTCCTAATAAAAAATAAAATTAGAAGAAATAGTAGATATATATAGAAAAGAGAGAGTGTGTGTAAAGAATAAGTAGCTATTGACTTATGGTACCAATTAGTATCTAGTTTTTTTGTTTGTATTAGGCTTTTGTAGAAAAGCTCAATGTATAGCTTCTCTCATATTTATATATCATTTTCTAAATTTAAATACATGTTGAAAGACATTTTGGATGGTCCATGTTATTATTGAGTGATTAGTCAAATTTCTGATTTTATTTATTTACTTTGTTTATTCTTTGTTCGTCATATCGGCTTTGTTGAAATAAATTTCAACGCCGATATAATGGTTTCAAGAATATTTCCTTTGATAAAAAACTTAGCCTTGTTTAATTATTAACAACTTCATACCATCTCAGCTTTGTTGGAATAAATTCCAACGCCGGTTTGATGGTATGAATTTAGCAAATTAACATAAGTGACAATGAGTGATATTTATTTTCCTTTTTCCTTTATTAACCATACTTTCTTATGGAAGATTGGTAAAAAATAAATAAATAAAGCAATAAATAAATGTTAGTTGCAGAATTTAAATTAAAGAAAATAAATATTAGTTGCAGAAATGTAAATGACTAAAAATGAAAGTTAGTAGTTAGATCACTCATTATATTATAACTGTGTATTTTCCTTTTCACAGATATAACTTATGAATTAAATTACACTTTGATTCAAGGTTTCTTTTTCTTGTCAACAAATAAAATTTAAAAGTTAACATTTTACTATTTTACATTTACATCTCTTTGAAGATTCAATTGTAGTATAATATAGGGTTATGTCGAACCACGAGGAATTACCTAATAGAAATGTAATCATACTTTATATCTTTTATCAAAAGTAATAAAGTTACAATTAAAGTTGTTTTTTTGTGATTTTATGAACTAAGAAACATGAAAAAGTAAAGAACTAACTATTTACAAATTCAAGAAGAGAAAATTGGTTTGAAATATGGAATTATTTCTAAACACAAATGATTTTGAAAACATTACAAGTTATGTGTTATACTTTTGGTTAATTTCACACACCGTTTCTAGTATAAAAAGATGATTTTCAAATCTTATGAAATACATTAAACAATAGTTAAGTGCCACTCGTCGGAGCAGGTTATCACTCCCTACTTCAGGCTCCATTAATATCATTTACCCTTGATCGTAAGTTGCTTAAAATAGATGCATGATATGGAAAGTGAACTAAGATGTAGGTTATACTTTTTAGTTCACTTGTCAAAACTTTAAGAAGAAGCATTTTTGGATCTTTAAATCAAATTTCAAGTGATCAAGCTAAAACTATATTAAGAACTTATTAAAGAATCAAAACTTAACCAAAAGTAATAACTTGAATGCATTGAATTCAAAAGATGATACAAATGAAGAGAAGAAATAACCTTACACCATAGTACAAATCAATATGTAGGAGCATGAGCCATCTATCCCAGGATGAGATACTTTTGATTTTAAATGAGGTTACAAAATCATGTTTTTGCACCTTATTTACAAACTCCATTCCCTTTGAATTTCTATGAACTAAAAGCCTAAAAACACTCTAAAAGAATAGAGAACTGAAAATGGAGAGAAAATGGTATGTATAATGAATTTACAATGTATGTACAATGATGAGTAAGTGAAGAAATGGTGATGCCTTTTATAGGCAAATTGGGGCGCATGGCTCCTCTTTCATGGCCGCCTGGCTCACTGGTCCAAGCTGGTGGGTCAGCAGCTTGTCCCATCTTGGACAGCCTATGGTGGGCTATACTTACATGTATGTTGACACCTCCTACTTTTTGTTCAGAACCTGTGTCATGCATGAGGTCATGTGCTTGACCTTCAAATAAAGAATAGGCAAGTTGCTTGATGAGTTGGCCAAGATTTCTTCATGGTTAAGTCTTGTCATGGCCGCCCAACTCAAGCTTAGCCCACGCCTAGCAGCTTGGTTTCTTCATGGCTGGGGTTTGTTCTGGCCTAGCTGCCTGGCTCACACTAAGCCCACGCCTGGCTGGTTGGTTTCTTCATGGTGAAGAAACCAACCTTTCTTCAAGCCGAAGCAACCTTTGTTCCATGATTTCTTGAGTTGGTTTTAGCTGGTTACTTGGCACTTTTTGAGCAAGATTTCTTCAAGTTTAGGTAAGCTTTTGAGTTTATGCTTTGCTTTGCATACCTAGCTTGGGTTTCCTCAAGGTGAAGAAAGGTACATTTCTTCAAGCTTAAGTCATCTTTTGGTGACAAGCTTACGCACACAACATACCATACTTAGCTTGTTTATTTTGAGCATTTTCTTCTGGACTATTGGCTTGTGATTTGGCATGAATTATTGGCTTTCTTTTAAATTTATCATTTTTCTACAAAATTCAAGGGAAACTTGGACAAGAGGTGATAAAAAATTATATTATTCAAATATACAAAATTTATCTAAAAAGTGTAGATTTAAGTTGGTTTTCACATTTTTGCATAAGATAAGTGCCATGAAAAGTGTATGAAAATTAGGTATTTTTTGGCACTTATCAACTCCCCCAACTTAAGACTTTGTTTTTCCCCAAACAAAAGTAAAATAACAACTACTTGGCTTTGGAAAAATTAATGTTGGACAAGATCAAAACTATGCATCATTCTTTAAGGTTACATGAGATGTGTTTATGATTATGTGATTTTGACTCATAATGCTTCAAACTAAGAATGAACACATCTTTTAAAAAATTCATTTAGCACTTTACTTATAGAAAATGTTATCAATCAAAGAGATGTATTATCATACAGTTCAAGAATGAAATCAAATGGGTAAGTGTTTCACTCAAATCTCAACTTGTTTGGTTTGCAAGAATTTAATTTTGTTTTTCTTCTCAACACTTAATTTTATTGCACAAATTTTTCAAGGATCACTAAGGTCTTCCTTAGGTTATAATAAGACTTGGCTATCAAAGAAAATTGATTTTTTCAGGATATTCAAAAATACTTTCAAAGTTAAAATAGAGCAAAAATAATTTATCTTTTTAAATTTATGTCTCTTTTCAACCTTTTCACCTTTCTTATTTTCCTTCCTTTCCTCATTCTTTTCTTGACCATTTTGTGTAACTTTTCATGATTTTTCTCAATCTCTTTTGACTCCCTTTTGTTTTTGGAGCATTTCTTTACATTTTTTTTTATTTTGTATAGAGATTGAGAATTTTTACTTTGTACACTTTGTTACATGGCCAACCAATCCCCCCAACTTAATTTTTTTCATCAACCTTTTTTGAAAAATGCTCTCTCTTTTACTTAGAAAAGTATAGGAGATTTCATTTTTGTTTTTCCATATTAGGCTCAAGGGGTGTGTTTGAAAAATAATTTTTCTTTTTAAGGCTCAAAGGGGTTAACAAAGGATGTTCCTATTTTTGGTTGGTCATTTTTAGTCAAGTGTCTCATTCTAAGTGAAAGAATTTGCATTGATCATTTCCTTTCAAATTGTGCGCAACCAAGTAAGGTAAGATTAAAAAAAAATCAATTGTGCAAAACCAAAAAGTTTCTCACTAAGCTCATATAATAATTGTGTTTGACTTACACTCCCTCACATGGTTGATTTATGTACAGCTCTTTGGTTTTCAAACAAATTCACAAGTTCATGATAAATGAGTTTCCAAAAAAATTGCATTTTATCAAAGTTATGACATTATGAATTGTTCACAAAAAATTTCAGATTTTCATCTCATGATGTTAATTTACAAAGTCATTGATCTTGTTAAAATTTTAAGTCAAGTTGTGTTATCTACTAAGTTTAGTTTCAACAATTTGAATTTTTAAACAAATTATCAAAATGAAACTAAAGTAAACACACTACTTAAAACATTAAACACACTAAAAAAAACAAACACACACTAAAAGTTTTAAAAAACACGCCAAAATGAATTTCTTTGAAAATGTTATTTATACACACTCCCCCCAACTTTAGTTCTTGAGTTGTCCTCAAGTCATTTTGAAAATATTTTAAGGAAGTTTATGTAACATTTTGAAAGAAATGAAATTAAAAGCTAACCAAACTTGTTAGGAGAACTCAAAATTCCATTCTCCTAGATTTTACTATCCTCTCCAAGATAGTGGTACCTTTAGAGCCAACTCCTTTTTGTCTGTTTGTTTTTGGACTTGTTTTCCTGTAAATCATTAGAATTTGCAATTTCTTTTTCCTTGAGGTTAGTCTAACAATTTACATGATTTTTTCAATGTTGAAAACATTATTTTCATGAATAAAAATTGATTGGCAAAATTCCAATCAAACAACATGCTTTTTGCATGAAAATGATGGTTAGAAAAATTGTTTCAAACATGTTTCAAGTCCAATTGATAAATGGAAATCCAAAAATAATTTTATGGAATCCCAAACAACAAGATATCAATTCAAACAGCAACAAATAAATCCATTCATAAGTTTATGAATTTATTTTGTTAAATGGTAAACCAAATAGCAATTAGTAAACCAAATAACACACTTTTTAGAAGTTCTCAAATTTGGAAAAATTAATTTTCGGCACAAATTTATCAATCATACTCTTAGTTTATAAATTTATTTCACAACCTTAAAAATCATCAACTAAAGCATGTTTATAGAGATGTTGGTTAAAATATCACAAAATAAAATATGATCATGAAAAAGTGCATGTGAATACTTAACCTTTAAGTAGCTTCCCTTTTTCACTTTTTGAAGAGAAAGTCCAACCACTTTATCCTCGTAAATTTAAATCCCTTTTATGTTGTTCTTTTGAAAAAGTTGATGAGGGGTACCTCCTCATCACCTAAAAATTGTATAACACCCACAAAAGGTTTCTTAACTAGTGGGTTTTCACTCCACTAGTTCAACTTTTCTTTCCTTTTGTGTTTTTGATTTCTAAATGTACAAAACAGAAAAAGAAATTAAACATGTACACAAAGAAAAATAAATTTATACAAAGAGAAAAGAAAATTATATTTACGATTACTAATGATAAAACATATAAGTATGAATTTCTATTAACTAGCAATTCCCCGGCAGCAGCGCCAATTTGTTGAAACACTTTTTCGATGGTCGATGCTATTATTGAGTGATTAGTCAAGTTTCTAATTGTATTTATTTACTTGGTTTATTCTTTGCTCGCCATCTCGGCTTTGTTGGAATAAATTCCAACGCCGGTATAATGGTTTTAAGAATATTCCATTTGATCAAAAATTTAGCCTTATTTAATTATTAACAATTTCATACTATCTCGAATTTATTGGAATAAATTCTAACGTTGGTTTAATGGTATGAATTTCGCAAATTAACATAAGTGGCAATGAGTGATATTTATTTTCCTTTTTTCCTTTATTAATTGAACTACTTCCTTATGGAAGGTTGATAAAGAATAAATAAATGAAGCAATAAATAAATGTTAGTTGCAGAATTTAAATGACATAAAATAAATTTTAGTTGTGGAAATATAAATGACTAAAAATAAAAGTTAGTAGTTAAATCACTCATTATAACTGTGTATTTTTCCTTTTCATAAAGATAAAATTTATTAATTAAATTGTACTTTGATTCAAGGTTTCTTTTTCTTGTCAATAAATAAAATTTATAAGTTAACACGTCACTATTTTACATGTGCATCTCTTTCAAGATTCCGTTGTAGTATAGTATATGGTTATGTCGAACCACAATGGATTGCCTAATATAAATGTACTCATACTTTGTATCTTTTATCAAAATTAATAAAGTAACAATTAAAGTTATTTGATTTTATGAACTAAGAAACATGAAAAAGTAAAGAACTAACTATTTACAAATTCAAGAAGAGAAAATTGGTTTTGAAATATGGAATTGTTTCTAAACTCAAATGATTTTGAAAACAATACAAGTTATGTGTTATACTTTAGGTTAATTCCACATACCATTTCTAAATCCCTCATCTAGTGTCCTAGTATGAAAAGAAGATTTTCAAACCTTATGAAATACACTAAACAGTAGTTAAGTGCCACTCGTCGGAGCAGGTTATCACTCCCTATTTCAGGTTCCATTAACATCATTTAGCCTTGATCATAAGTTGCTTAAAATAGATGTTTGATTGACAAGTGAACTAAGGTGTAGGTAATACTTTTTAGTTCAATTGTCAACACTTTAAGAAGAAGCATTTTTGGATCTTTAAATTAAGTTTTAGGTGATCAAGCTAAAATCGCATTAAGAACTTATTAAAGAGTCAAAACTTAACCAAAAGTAATAACTTGAATGCATTAAATTCAAAAGATGATACAAATGAAGAGAAGAAATAACCTTACACCATAATCCAAATCAATATGTAGGAGCATGAGCCATCTATCCTAGAATGAGATACTTTTGATTTCAAATGAGGTTACAAAATCATGGTTTTGCACCTCATTTATCAACTCCATTCCCTTTGAATTTCTATGAACTAAAAGCTTAAGAAAACTCTAAAAGAAGAGAGAACTGAAAATGGAGAGAAAATGGTATGTATAATGAATTTACAATGAATGTTCAATGATGTGTAAGTAATGAAATGGTGATGCCTTTTATAGGAAAATTGGGGCGTTTGGCTCCACTTTCATGGCCGTTTGGCTCATTGGCCCAAGGTGGTGGGTCAGAAGCTTGTCCCATCTTGGCCAGCTAAATTGGACAACCTATGGTGGGCTATGTTTACATGCATGTTGACACCTCCTACTTGGTGTTCAGAACATGTGTCATGTATGAGGTCATGTGCTTGACCTTAAAATAAAGAATAGGTAAGTTTCTTGATGAGTTGACCAAGCTTTCTTGATGGTTAAGTCTTGTCCTGGCTGCCCAGCTCAAGCCTGGCCCACACCCAACTGCTTGGTTTCTTCAGTGCTGGGTTTTGTCCGGGCCTAGCCGCCTGGCTCACACTAAGCCTACGCCTGGCTGGTTGGTTTCTTCATGGTGAAGAAACCAAAATTTCTTGAAGCCGAAGCAACCTTTGTTCCATGATTTGTTGAGTTGGTTTTAGTTGGTTACTTGGCACTTTTTGAGAAAGATTTCTTCAAGTTTAGGTAAGCTTTTGAGTTTATGCTTTGCTTTGCATACCTAGCTTGGGTTTCGTCAAGGTGAAGAAAGGTACATTTCTTCAAGCCTAAGTCATCTTTTGGTGACAAGCTTAAGCACACAACATGCCATACTTAGCTTATTTATTTTGAGCATTTTCTTCTGAACTTTTGACTTGTGAATTGACATGAATTTTTGGCTTTCTTTTAAATTAATCAATTTCTTTCAAAATTCAAGGGAAACTTGGACAAGAGGTGGTCAAAAATTATATTTTTCAAATATACAAAATTTATCTAAAAAGTGTTGATTTAAGTTGGTTTTCACATTTTTGCATAGGATAAGTGCCATGAAAAGTTATGAAAAATTTGTATTTTTGGCACTTATCAATATACTAATCAATTTAGGGATGGAAGGTACAACCAACGGATAATTGATCATCTATTCACACTATTAGCCTATTCTTTAAGAGGGTGTTTCGGAAAGATTGTTTTCCTACTAAATACTTTATTTATGAAGAAAAGCTATTTTGTGGTTAATTGATATATTTGAAATATGTTATTATATGAAGTTTCACATTGCCTAAAATTAATATAGAATATAATATCAATGTTATATATTGGACTCAAGTCCCTTGTTATTATGTGCACTAGATATAAGCATTAAATAGAAACACCTCATGGACACTTGGGCTTATTGGTGCGCTAGAACATGTAATTTTTATTCTCTAATAATATCTTCGTAGCCGCTCAGCGCTCCCGGAGACGTATGCAAAATTGGCAAACCCCGTTACCAAATTTCCTTGTAGTCTACTCTTCCATTTATTCTATGCAAGATTGCTTGTGGTCAATGCTGCTTAACGATTGTTTCCACTGCACCAGTAATTGGTATTAGAGGCAATTGGTAGAAGACTCTTAACTCAGACGTCAAATTCTAGCTAAAGGAGGGTGAAGGCATGTTGGTTAGATAATGTGCGTCAAAGGTACTGCACACGGATAAAGTAGATGAGTTGAATGAGAAGAAAAGATGGAAGAATTGTGGTAGAGGCGATGTATGTGTTGATCCAGAACCCTAAAAGTTCACATACTAGATTAGGATTAATGTAGAGATATGGACTCATGTGTTGAGTTAGGCTCTGGGACAGGTGCTGACAATATCTCTCTTGATGTTGGAGAGAATGATCTCATTTGATATGAGAAGTGGGATATCCTAATGGTGTGTCTATGACATCATAGTGAAGGATATGAATTGCTAGCATATCCACAAAAGTATAGAGGCGATGACTGACTTTGGTGGAGAGTGTAAAATATGCATTGACTTTGATGCAAGATGTAACCCTGATATTGGTAGAGATGTAGTGTGTGACACGGGAAATGGCTTGGATGCAAGGGTGTGACACATACATTGGTTAGCATTGACACAAGGTGTGTTATGGGTATAATCCTTATGGTGGAGTATAATAGTTCTTTGGAACTATGATTGTCAAGGATACTCAGAAAAATTTATGATGAAGGGGAGCACACTCTTATGTGGATGAGTTGTTAAAGAGAATTAGACATTTTGAGCAAGGTGAAGTCAATATTCGCTAAGGTGAAGTCAATATTCGCTAAGGTGAAGATTATTGTGTAGATTTCTTAAGGAGCGAGATATTCATATATTTTAATCAAGATGAAGATTGTTGGGATGTTTGAAATATATTATTATTGTTAGAAATTCATAATTTCTAATTAAGGTGAGCATCATATATTTAATACAATTATATTAGCTATTTATTTTGGGTTACAAAACAAGTGATCTAATTACTAACAACTTATAAGATTTCTGAAACTGATAACGAATATGAGCTTAATGAGTGAATACCCAAATGGTTGGCCTGCAGGGGATAATGGGAACCTATAAGTTAACACATAAGGAATGGTAATGGTCCCCAATACACCAAATCATAAACAGTTTTCACCTCTCCCCATAAGAGAGAAAACGAAGATCCCAAAATGAATTAAGGATTTGGTTGTGGAAGGTCATCATATCAAAACTCTCTTAAAAGGTAGATTGGAGAAGTATATTAGAGAACATGGATTCAACTATGACATTGCACCATTATTTTATATTACTGTGAGAATCATGAGATTCAAGATCCTAAGATTGGTTTTATGGTTTTCAATCAGGATCTACTTTGCATTTGGTTAAGATTGCATCCACTTTTATGCGATGATATATATATATTTATTTAGAATTATATTATTGGATTAGATTTGTTAATCATAAAAGATATCAAATCTGAAGGTTTTATTTCCAAGATCATATTTTTTTTATAATTGACCCATCTCGTTTTCCTTTTGCCTGATAATTATTTTCGAATTAATTGATGCAATATGTTGCAAAGTAACATTTATTGTGGAAATTGATTAATATTACACAGATGAGTATGAGATTATTTATACGTATTGTGTTCGGCCCAAATGAAGACACAATTTGGCCAAATAATAACATACATATGATGATAAATATGTAACAATTATAAAGTTTTTTTTCATGTGAATAATTCTCAGTCCAAAGAAAAACTATTGTTTGACAAAACTAATTGTTAATATTTGATCATTACATTGAGAGTACTACTTACAAATTAATTTCTCTATCCAAAGACTAGAAACTCATGTTGTGCTAGGTATCTTGTGAGGAGTCTATTATATGAACATGTCTTGTTTTATATATATTACCTGACTTATTTATTTAAATGATTGCAACAATTATGGTTTGTTGAATTGGTTGGTGATTGATTGCATTATTAAGTGGTTATTATTGTTGAAGCATTGTTTCTATTTGGACAACTTCCCCTGCCATGTTTAATCATATATAAAATGGTAAAAAACAATTATGGAATATTCAGAAAGATCATTAGTGGAATTCGAAATGCAGTCTCTGTGACGAGAATGATGCAATGCTACCAATAGACTATAATGAATATATGTATGTGCATATAAATAATACAAGTTTCAGATTAAGGTTATGTTGAATCAAACTCAACTAAATATTTTTTTTAGAAAATAAAATTGTTTGACATTTTAAGTGAACCTATTAAACAAGAAGTCGCCAAAGTGATGTCTGTTTTGTGAATTGTTCATAATAAATATCAAATGCTAGTGCATATATGTATTCATGCGAGTATTAATCGGCCCAATGGAAGATTATTATTTGGCCGAATTATATACACACATGTGATGGTAAACATGTCATTGTTATAAAGTTTCATATGTGAATAATAAATCAGTCCAATGAAGGGTTTATTATTTAACATGCATTATGATTAATGTTTGACCATTACAAAACAAGAGTATCATTAGTGATTGATATAAAATATAAAGTCAATTGTATGTTTGCATTTTATGCGAATAGTGATCGACCCAAAGGAAGATTACTATTTGGCCCAAATTACAAACATACTTGTAGCAATAAATATGTGATAATCATATAGTTTTCCATGTGAATAGTAAGTTGGTCCAAAGAAAGGCTTATTGTTTGACAAGACTGATTGTCAATGTTTGAATACTACATTGAGTGTACCACTTTCAAGTTAATATTTTTGTCCAAAGACTGAATATTAATATTGTGCTAAATAACTCGTGATGTGCCACACCATCATTTGAATTCAAGTATTAAAGTTGAATATGAGTTTAATTTCAAGAATGATTGCAATTTGTTTTATTCTTTTAATAATGTTGCAAATATTTATGCTCAGATTAAGAACATCTCATTGTTGAATGAGACAAACTTTAAGGTCTAGAAGGAAGCTGTAGAAATTATTCTCGGCTATATGGATTTGGATCTGGCTATATGAGACAAATTTCGCTGAGGCTAAAATTGAGAAATGGGAACGCTCTAACCGAATGTGTCTGATCATCATGAAATGCTCTATTCTAGGTGTGTTTTGGGGCTCTATCTTTGAGGGTCAAAGTGCAAGGAAGTTCCTTGAAGAAATAAAACCATACTTTGCCAAAAATGAAAAGGCGAAGACGAGTAGCCTTTTGGCTAAACTCATCTCCATGAAGTATAAAGGCAAAAAAAAACATAAGGGAGTACATTATGGATATGTTTAATCCCACATCAAAACTCAAGTCACTTAAGTTAGAGCTTGGTGGCGACTTGGTTTTGATCTTGCTTCTTGCACACTTTGGACAATTCAAAATGAGCTATAATACTCAGAAGGATAAATGGTCTCTTAATGAGCTTATATCTTACTATATGCAAGAGAAAGAGAGACTGTAGAGAGATAAGACTAAAAGTACTTATTTGACTATGTCCTCACATAATAAGAAAAGAAAGAACAATAAGGATGCTGTGAAATGGATATTTGTATTTTGCCTCAGAGAATGTGGAATTGTTATGCAATATACTATGTCAGGCAAACCTAGCATGAAGGATATTATTAAGTGATTAAACTGAACACTTAAGTATATGGTGAGAAGTATGATTAGTTATTTTTCCTTGTTAGAGTCTCTTTGGGGGAGAGCTTTAAAGACCATAATTTACATTCTTAATAGGGTGTTAAGTAAAACAGTTAATAAAACCCCATATGAGCTTTGGAGTAATAAAAGGTCAAGCTTAAAACACTTGCACATTTGGGGTTGTCTAGCTGAGGTGCAACTTTATAGGTTGCATGAAAGAAAACTGGAGTCAAGAACAGTTAGCTGCTACTTTGTTGGTTATGGTGAACGCTCTCGGGGCTATAAATTTTATGATCCTACTTCAAGAATTTTTTGAGACGGGAAATGTAAGACTTCTTGAGAAAGTTGATTTTGGGAAGGAAGAGAATATAAGGAATGTTGTCTTTGAAGAAGAACCTGCCATTAATGGTGAACAAGTTCTTGTGCCTATTATTATTCAAGGAATAATTTTGGTAATAGAAGATAATGTTCAGAATATTGTTCCTGAATATATTCCAGAATGAGACAACAATGAGGTTCTCTCTCAAGTACCTATGGAACAAATTCAACAACCTCAAGAAGTAGAAGTGCCATTAAGGACATCCACTATAGAGAGGAGAAGTGAAATTCCTGATGATTATATTGTATTTCTTCAAGAACATGAGGATGGCATCGGGTTAATAGAGGACGATCCTTTGAACTTTTGTCAAGCTATGAAAAGTTCTAACTCTCAAAAGTGGATTGATACCATGAAGCATGAGATGAAGTCTATGCATGATAATAACGTTTAGGATTTTGTCGAATTACATGAAGGTGTGAAACCTATTGGTTGCAAATGGATATTTAAAACCAAGATGGATTCAAAGGGTAATAATGATAGATATAAAGCTCGCCTAGTGTTGAAAGCGTTATTCGGTGTTTATTTTAGCTGGGAGTTTTCTTCTCTCAACAAATCGTCCTGACAGCAGTGTCAATTTGTTGAAAAGATTAATACTCTCATTTTCGTTATGTTCCTTTTGTAAGTAAGAGAATATTCCAACACCGGTATAATGGTTTAAGGATTTTCCAGTTACAACTTCATGTGAATAAGCCATTCCTTCTTTGCCACATCTCGGCTTTTTTAGAATAAATTCTGACGCCGGTATAATGGTATCGAAGCAATTACCTATTACATAATTATTAAGTACCTTTGAATACCACCTCGGTTTTGTGGAATAAATTCCAACACCGGTTTAATGGTATTCTAATATATAAAAGTGATGAATAGTTAGTTGTTAGATACAAATAAATAAAGAACAAAAGAATAATAAATTTAGTGATCTTTTATTTATTTACTCCCTTTCAGGTTCATTTTATTAACAAACCAAACTTCTTCCTTAAGGAAGGTTGGTATT
>NC_032019.1:32808872-32809316 GCF_001865875.1 Lupinus angustifolius | reverse complement strand
TAGGGTTATGTTGATCCACAAGGAATTGCCTAATAAAATAAATCATGCAAACATGTCAAAGCACAAATAATGGTTTAAACATATTTGGGTGATTTTTCTGTTTGATTTGCACATAAATAAATCAACAACAAAAATAAACTAAATATTCACAAATTCGTGACGAGACAAAATCTTTTTGAATAAGGAAAATAAATTTCTCAACTTCTTGTGAGTTTGAACTACTTAGACAAGTTCTTATGTTTTACTTTGGTTAACCCCAAACACCAAGGTCTGAAATCCTCCTTTTAGTGTATATCCTAAAATGGTAGAATCATAAACACTTATATTCATCACTTAAACAATACTACGACCATAAAATAAATTAGGTTGTCACGCCCTAACCATTGGTGACTCTAATATTGAATGAGTGATGAATGTAAGATCTTAAGAAAAGCATGCTTAACT
>NC_032019.1:32799174-32808772 GCF_001865875.1 Lupinus angustifolius | reverse complement strand
CATCCAATGATTGGATGCTTTTGAGTTCCAAATGAGAGTACAAAATTAATTTTTGTATCTCATTTGCCTTCTCATTTTCTCATCTTGAATTCCAACTAAAAATTACAGAATCTAAAAAGAGCATTAAGTACTTTTCAAACAAATAATATTAACCAAAGCACCAACTTGAATGATTAAAATCCAAACTTTTGTAAATTAAGAAGAAGTAGAAATTACATAACTTTATTCAAATGAGAGTACAAAATTGATTTTTTTTGCATCCCATTTGCTTTCTCCTTTTCTCATCTTGAATTATAAACTAAAACTACAAACTTACTTGAAATTAAAGCTCTAAACTAAGAAATGAAGAGAGAACTTCATAGAGAGGTTTCTAGTGAGAGATTTCTTTGTTTCAAGTGTTTTTGATATATTTTGCTCGAATGAAATTGTCTCTTATTTATAGGCCTCTCTGCTGGACTGCTAAGCATTTGGCCAAACCCTTCAGCATGGGTTTGGTCCCTTGACCAAGTAGCTTAGTCACCTTTATGTATGACTCACCAATGCTAGTTGTGGGCTATGAGACCTAGCTATTGTGAGCTACTTCTGAAAAGCCTATGGTGGGCTACTTGAGGTGAGGTCATGGATGACTTCATGGTTTGCTTGATGGTTAAGTCAAGTCTGGTAAGCACCGCCTAGCGCACCTGCTTCACCACTGAGCTACTTGTTCAGCAGCTTCTGACCGTGTTGACTGAGACGTGGCTTGGTGCTTGCTGATTTGGCCAGGAGTCTGGTTCTCTGCTGAGCAGCTTGGTTGGAACGCTGAGCAGCTTGTTCAACAGCTTGGTCTTGTTCCAAGCTCGGGTCTGACCGTGTCAAGCATATTTCTGTGGCCTGGTGCTTGCTGATCTGGTTAGGAGTCTGGTTCTCCGCTAAGCTGCTTGGTTGGACCGCTGAGCAGCTTGTTCAACAGCTTGGTCTTGTGCCAAGCTCATGTCTGACCGTGTCAAGCAGATTTCTGACCGTGTTAGGTCTAGTCTAGTGCTAGGCTGAGCGGCTAAGTAGGCACACTCAGCTGCCTGGTTGAGCACCTTGATTTTCTTGACTTTTTGGCTTTATTGACCATGACTATTTTCTCTTCTTTTCTTCATTTTAATTCCTACAAAATACATAAAAAGGAAATACAAACACAAATATACTAAATTGTGATATTTTATACAAAAAGTATTGTTTTAAGTTGGTTTTTCTCAATTATGCTTAAGATAAGTGCCATAAAAGTGTATGAATTTTAGGTATACTTATCACCTAGTTGCTAAAGGCTACACTCATAAAGAAGACATTGATTATAATGAAACCTTCTCTCTAGTATCTTTGAAGGATTCTTTTTGAATAATATTGGCACTAGTAGCTAATTTTGATTTAGAGCTATATCAGATGGATGTTAAGACTATGTTTCTAAATGGTGACATTAAAGAAACGATCTATATGGTGCAACCAGAAAACTTTGTGTCAATTGGCTCAAAGTCTATGGTATAAAAATTAAAGAAATCCATATATGGCCTTAAACAAACTTCTCGTCAATGGAATCACAAATTTCATCAAGTTATTACCCCGTATGGTTTTGAGGCAACTATAATTGATGATTGCGTGTACCACAGGTTCAGTGGGAGTAAATTTATATTCCTAGTATTATATGTCGGTGATATACTGCTTGCTAGTAGTGATATGAGATTATTGCATTAGACCAAGAGATTTCTAATGAATAATTTCGAAATGAAAGATCTTGGGGAAACTTCTTTTGTGTTAGGTATTTAGATACTAAGAGATTGCTCTCAAGGTATCCTAAGGTTGTCACAGGAAAGCTATATAGATAAAGTCCTAGATATATTTGTCAAGTTAGAAAGTAAACCAGGGGATACCCTTATAGCTAAGGGAGACAATTTTAGTCTCGAACAATGCCCCAAAAATGACCTTCAAAGTTACACGATGCAAAAGATTCCTTATACATCTGCAGTATGAAGTCTAATGTATGCTCAAGTTTGCACACGTCTCGATATAGCCTTTATCGTGGAATTTTTGTGAAGATATATGAGCAATCTTGTAATGCATCACTAGAAGGCAGTCAAACGTGTTATGTGTTACTTAAAGAGAACAAAGGAGTACAGTCTCCTTTATTGAAGGTTTGAGAATTTAGAGATCATTGAGTACTCTGACTCCGATTATTAGGTAACTAGACAACAAACACTCCACCTCTTGATATGTGTTTATCTTAGCTGAAGGTGCTATCTCTTGGAAGTATGCTAAACAGACGCTCATAGCTCCTTCAACCATGGTTGTGGAGTTTGTGGTTTATTCTGAAACATTAGACCACGACATATGGTTGTAGAAATTTTGTCATTGGCTTACGTGTGGTCGATGGTATTAAAAGACCATGGAGAATATATCGTGACAGTAAGTCTGCGATTCTTTACTCCAACAATAATAGGAATTCTACAAAGTCAAAATGTATTGACATCAATTTTCTGGTTGTTAATTAAAGTGTTCAAAATAGACAAATTTCCATAGAACATATAGGAACAAATTTTATGCTAGCTGATTCAATGACTGAGGGTTTGGTACCTAAAGTCTTTCATGAGCATATTGCTCATATAAGTATTGCTCCTTAGGATACCTTAGTTCAGTGGAAGTCTATATGTTTTATGATATGCTTTGGACGTCATATATGCATAATAAAGTTGATGATTTATTATTTCATTTTGAAATTGTACATTGTAACAATTGTGTTGCAATTAAAGACTTTGGATTGATCTCACTAAAGAATAAAGAAGGATCAGTTGGAAATAGACATGTTTGAGATCACATTGCATGAAATTTCCATGTCACTCATCCATATTTGATCTATGTCATTAAGTATATTAATATGATGATCATCATGGTCAACTCACGTTTGAATGTGATGAAGGTCGCAATGGTTCAACAGTTGATATATGAGATGTACCAGATTGTATTAAGGAGAAGTCTAAATCTAAATAGTATACAGATGCGCGCCTAAAGAATATGTGAGATAATTGTTCCAGGAAAAATATGAAGCCTAAGTGGGAGATTGTTAGAAATTCATAATTTCTAATTAAGGTGGACATCATATATTTAATACAATTATATTGGCTATTTATTTTGGGTTACAAAATAAGTGATCTAATTATTGACAACTTATAAGACTTCTGAAACTGATAACGGATATGGGCTTAATGAGTGAATACCAAAACGATTAGCTTATACGGGATAATGAAAACTCTATAAGTTAACACGTAAGAAATGATTTTGGTCCCCAATACACCAAATCGCAAACATTTTTCACCTCTCTCCATCAGAGAGAAAATGAAGGTCCCAAAAGGAATTAAGGATTTGGTTGAGGAAACCCATCATACCAAAATTTTCTCAAAATGTAGATTAGAGGAGTATATCAGAGAACATGGATTCATGTATGACATTGCACTTGTATTTTATATTACTATGAGAATCATGAGATTCAAGATCCTAGGATTGGTATTTCACCAAGCATCGGGAAATATCTAACAATTATATGAAGTCTCACATTGCCTAGCATTAGAATAGAAAAGAATATCAATGTTATATATTTGACTCAGGTCTCTTGTTATTATGTACATCAGATAGAAAAAAAAATAGAAACACCCCATGACTACTTGGGCTCAAGGGTGTGCTAACGCTTGTAATCCTTATTCTCTAATAAGATCTTGGTAGTCGCTCAGCGTTCTAGGAGACGCAGGTAAAATTAGCCAAACTCTGTTACCAAATTCTCTTGTCTTCTTTTCTTCTATTTATTCTATGCACTTTATTCTCACTAATTTCATGAACTAATTTACTGAAAGTTGTTTGACTATTTTATTTAGTCATTTACTTATTTATACAGAAAAAACTTATTTTTGACTATGTATCTAAAAGATTATATTTTGCTCCTATGCATCCCAACAAGTAAGAGAAGATTAAGATGACGTAGTTCTAGGTAAAAAATGTTTATTAGTTGAGTGTGTTTTAATTATTTTAAAAAGTAAAAGTGGCATAATGCGACTATCGAAATGATGAATTGAGGAGAAAAAAATGAATAATCACAACCTTTCATCCAATGTGATTTTTTTAAGAAGAAATATTCTATTTGTTTTATTTGTATTACACTATTATTTATTAAAAAAATATATTTTATCATTTATTGGGAATTAATGTACGGAATAGAAGTGGCATAGGATAATCATTCAAAGATTATAACACTTGTAATTTTCTATTTTTATTTGTGGGTGGAAAAACTTGATTTACTTTTGTAGATGTATTTGAAGGTAAATATGATTAATTTTGATAAGCAATTATTATTCAATAAGTTTATGATTTTTTTATATTTAAAAAATTAGTTTTGTTTCATAATGTGTATAATATTCTTCTTTTGTATCTTTATCCCTTTATATTTATAATATATTAATTTTTATCTTTTATCTCTAACTACAAATGCTTATTGCTATTATACATAAAATTTAGAATATATATTTTTATATTATATGTATATAGTTATAATATAAAAAAAAATTTAGTTATATATATATATAAACATGTAACCAATGTTATTAAATTGGGATCAATAAATAACTTATTTAGGGTACTAAGTTAATGAATCAATTGTTGCACTAGTTGGTCAATGGTGGAATTGGTTGACGCATATTACATTAAAAAATCTAAATAATTTATAATATTAACTAACATTATTTAATAATTCTATACTCTAAATTTAGAAGCATCTCTATACATAATTAAAAAATCAAACACTAATACAAAACGTCAAAACATTATAACAACATATATTTTATACTTTAATTGTAATAAAAGCGCATAAATAACTTTAAAATTTAATTGATCAATTAAGAATGATGTAGAATATAAGTTAATAAATAACAAACATAACTACAAATACATTGAACATACTTGATTTTTTCATCTCAAAACATTATTGTTTGGGTTCTTTTTAAAAAAAATGATTAGCTTGATCAACCCAACGATCTGGATCACCAGTTTTAAGTTTAAACCAACCAAATCGAACCAAGTCATCCTGATTTTGATGCAAAACTGGTAAGATGAGATGTGAAGAAGAACCTCTCTTTGATCTTGGCTAGGTTTTGAAGAAGATATAAACATCAATAAAATAAAAATACAATTGAAGACCTTGAAGTATGGAAAGCACAATATCATAGATAAGAGTGACTCAGAAAGATAAAAGTTATACTAGATATTAATTTAAATCTTATCTATGATATTATGTTTTCCATATATAAACTAGATTGAGTATAGTTCTAATACTTACCAAATTGATATTCTGAAAAACCAAGAGCAAAGTATTTTTATGTTTGAGTGTTCTTATAAAGGATTCACATATCAACTAGATTGAGTATAATGATCCTTAATCTTATGAAAAGTCTTCTTCTACTTCTCAAAATTAAGATCATTATAGAGTTTGGTGAGTGTGTGTATATAATCAAGAAAATGGTATAATTTCTTGAAGGGACTTGCGTGTCCTAAGAGTATAGTGAGGTGTTATAAAGATGATACGAGAGTAGGGATGGCAACGGGCGCAAGCGGGCGCGGGTTGTACTTTCCTGTGCCCAAACCCACAATATTTGCCCGTGCAGATAGTGGGTATTTGTGGGTACCCAACGGGTTTTTAATTTTAATGATATATTTATATAATTTGTAATAATTAATATGTAAAAATAATTGTTACATGAAAATATGATATTTATATGATAAATTTCTGATCATAGTTAAATAGGTATAATTTATTATGAAATATAATAAAGTATATGATATATAATCTTAAAATAATAATAAATATATATAAAAATTTAACTAAAAACTAAATATATAAATTTGCGGGTACCCGGGGGCAGGTATCACAAAACCCGCTCCCACCCATAAGCTATTATTGCGGGTACTCGTTGCGGATATTTTCATGAGTATCTATGAGTCGGATTTTTTTTACCATCCCTATACGAAAGAATGAAGTAAAATGATAACCTTTCCTTCATCTTTATTACGATTTATTATGAGATGTTAATCATCAAATATGATAGAAGCGTTATTTTATACTTTAAAAGCATTATTTTATACTAAAAAAACATTATTTTATACTAAAAAAATATTATTTTTATTATTTATTATACTACTGATCATTATAGTTATTATTTTATATCTTTATTATTATTAAAGTCATATTAGACATTAAAAAGGTAAATAAATAGGAAATGACATAAAACTATTTGCAGATAGGAAAATAAGGATGTGGTGTTCATAGAAATTGATGTTAGGCAGAAAAAAGCAGCTCCACACGATGGCTGGTGTGGACAAATGGAAAGTCGAGGACGGGTGGAGTCGCATCAGCATGAGGAGTTGTTGTGCACCTTGTGGCTCACGAGAGCTAAGAATGTCATAGCCTATTGTTATTTTTTAAGATTTTTCTTAGTGCTTCTTAATATTTTTCTGTGTTTCATCTAAAGACTTAATAGCTCTACTTATAGTTGAATTTGTGAGCCTCGGTGATAGGAATCGACTATCTTTTAGAGTAAAAATCTCATATCAAACTCTATAATCTCCATATTTAATTCAAAAAAGTGGTTACCATTTATTTATTAATTCGAAGAGATAAATAGAAAATGAATCTTTTGACTTTAACCAACTACTTCATAATTTTTTTTAATTATTAATTCTGATTTTCTTTTTAATTTATTTTATTTAATAATTATAACTAATTGATAAACTCATTATTAGAGATTATTCTCTCATATTTTATTTTAAAATTATAGAGATATTACCAACCAATAAAAATCTGAATTTTAACAAACTATTAAATAACTCTGCAACATTTTATTAATTTTTGTATTTATTTATTTATTAATCAGAAATGGTGTAATAAGCTAATAAACACTCTTATGAGATATTTATCTTGCTAGTTTTTTATTACAAAATAAAGAGATAAATATTACAATTTCTCTCTGTTTTAGAATTTGAAAACAATTATATAGATAATTTTATTTTATTTATTTTTCGTATTTATTAAATAGTAAAAAAAAATATAACTTTTTGAAAAATCAATTTTTGGTGGACAAAATGGAGTGTTCACAATCAATATAAACAAATAGCTTCACATTTTTTCTTAATAAATCAGTCTATATAAGTAATTTTATTACACAACTCAAATAAATAAATTATATCGAAGATACTATCTAACAAATACATCTAATTATATAAAATGGATTTTTTTTTCAAAATGAATAAAACAAATTTTATTATACTCATTATTGAAATAAATCTTTTATATCACTAATCCATATACTCATATATTGTGTTAACCTTGCTTCTTCAAAGAATAATTGGAAGAAATAAAATGAATCAATTCCAACACGTACACTTTAAGTTATAAAAATCACACGGGTTGTATAGAACAAACATTTGTATTCTTGTGTGTTTGTCCTTTTTCAATTCTGACTCATCTTACCAATCACAAGCTGTATATAGAACTAAATATTATACTTTCGTTCACATTATTTTGGGCATTAAACAATTCAGTCTTATTTTCTCTTTTCTTCTTTTGCATCTTGTTTTGGTATTTATCATTGTCTAAGTTAAAGCGTACAAGCCTATGATTTTAATTCTGTCTCTTTCCATATCTCCCTAGTCTGATTTTGGAATTCGAAGTTATTATTATATTATATAGTTCAACCTATACATCCCATGTGAACCCTTTCCTTTAGGAATATAATTTAGGGAAGGGGGCAAAAAGAATAAACACGATAATGATTTTAATGAAGTTAAAGATTTTATAATTTGTCAATAGTTAAATACATGTACTATTTTTTAAAAATAAAAATGACAATTGGGATGTGGACATTTAAGTGTCAAATTAATCATATTTTATACACTCTTTTTATGACACTTTAACTACTAAATCAATTCAAATGAATGAAATTGTACTAATATGATTAGAACTTGTTTAAATGGTCAAGTCTCACCTATCGACTATTTTGTAGGCTTAATCCGAAGGAATAATTGCAATAAAATAAGTTCCGGACAAAAGCAAGAATTGAGCCACGACTAGTCAGAGTAAAATTACGATAACTCATTCGTTCATCGTTGGATCGTGCTGAATTTTGGATATAATTTTTCTAACTAATGGATCTTCAACATGAACAGTTTGATCGTCAAAATGGGCAAAACCTCGCCACATTGAGCACAGGTTTCCGCACTCAGCGCAAACAGTAGCGAAAATCGGCATTTAGCCACTGTTTCACCTACGCTCAACCCAATGGGTGGTGCGCTTAGCGCACTAGCTGTGCCCAACGCAATTTGGTGCGTTGAAAGGTAGAAAAAGGCTAACAGGAGGTGCACTGAGTGCATATGACAACATCTAAATACTATTTAAGGACATCCAACTCGAACCAAACGACATACACTTTGTAATATTGATTTGTAATACTAATTTTCTGAGTTTCTAGGATAGTTGAGCTTATTTTAGTTATGGGATCAAGGTGTAAGCATTAGAGGAGTTAATCTATATTCATTTGTATATGCTTCTACCACCCAATGAGTTGTGTTTTATCGCTATCTTACTTACACCTTGTGAACATGAGTAGCTAAAACCCTTGTTGAGATTGAATGTAGCATCAGTGTGTATACAAGGCGTTGGTCTAGTGGTGTCAGACCCTACTAAATTTCCAAGGTTGAGGGTTCGATTCCTAGGAGTGACACTTGTTGGGAGGGACAACCACGAACATTGAGAGTAATTAGTTCCTTACCCAGAACCAGAAATGCCTCTCCTTGTGTGCAAGAGACTTTTATGCCAATCGTTATTCCCGCTTTGTTATGAAAGAAAGCGGAAGACTCATCTTACACGTGTTCCTGATGCGAACCTCCAGGGGGTGGTTTGCTTTCTTTGTCGGTCGTTCTTGCCTGAAACTTAATTGGAATTGCGGAATAGAATTTTTATTAATGTCCATGTTTTTGTGTATGAAAATGGGATGAAATGTATATGGAATAAATGTATTTTATATAGGCACGTTTTTGTATATACTTTCTTTGTCTTTTTATTTTTATGTTTGGATAAAAGAAAATGGATAAGAATGAAGGGGGAAGGCGCCACAAGCAAAGTAGCTTGATAAGCCAAGGAGGTTCGCCACAAGGAAGGATCCTTGATAAGAACAAGGTTAAGGCGCCACACCAATGGTGATAAGCCTATGAACGCCACAAGGATGGATCCTTTATAAGTTCTAAGTGTAGGAGCAAAGCTCAACTTGCAATGGAAATTATCCAACTAAAATATGAATTCGTTTATTCATAAGGCAATTCGGTTACATATAGGCCAAGCCTTGATTCAGCATGAATGAGTGAGTAAATTACATTGATTTGCATTCAACTACCTTATTGATTCAAATAAAAAACATGTGGAGCACTTTGATGAGGTTTAATGCTCATGAAATTCTTTCCATATGGGGATGTTCTTGGTTGGCTACTTTCCTTTTGTTTCTTCCTCAAAGAAAACGTGTACCAAGCCCTCTTAATAGGAGAATTC
>NC_032019.1:32785053-32799074 GCF_001865875.1 Lupinus angustifolius | reverse complement strand
GGGTTCCCTTGCATTTACACGCCATCCTCACATAAGGAAAGTTTTGGACCTCCTTGATGGCATTCCAATCTGAGTTGAATTGATTGGAGCACCTTGATGGCATTCCAATCTGATTTGTTTGGATTAGGAAACAAAATCCATGGTTTGTTGAGCCCTTGGTATTTGCCTTAGAAGATCCCCACGTGCTCTTCCAAAATAGGTAAGACTTCATTGTGTCTTCATGGCCTTTCAAAGGTGGATGCACGATTTTTATGATGTTTCCACGTGCCCTTCTAGTACCTATTTCCTTGGCCACTATTGGACCATGTTACAAGGAAATAAATATATTTCCAACCCTCATATTACATGATTTTAATGAAACTAAATAAAATATTTAGATAATAATTAAAATAAATCCTAAGACTTAAATAAATCCTAAGACTAACCATGAGAATAAAATCTCAATTTATTGAAAATAATAACTAAAAAACTATTAATTTCCTTCCAAGAATGTGGGCTCCAAGTGGCTCTCTTACTTGTAAGATTGTCCTCCACAATCATAGGTTGCCCCCCTTGGTTTATATCAGTTCCCTAATGAGGGATTTGCCGCACTCTTTCCTACCACTAGGAGATAGCCTTTTCAATCTTATTGGCTTAAGCAGACTATTCGTGAGCAACAGATTCCAATGACTAATATTGCGATTCTTCTTGAACTAACCTTTCATGAGGGAGCGATGTTGATCCTCATTAATCTATATGTAGCTTTGCCTCTATCTATGATGCTATAGATCATCTTGATATAACAGCAGAGAAAGAATGTTGTCTTTCTGCTCTTTCTACATTTGCTTCTCCTGCTTGGGTCTCGCTCACGGATCTCAACCACGAGACTAAGAATCATGCTTATGAGGCTATCTCGCGTCACCCTCATTGCAACAATTGGTGACATAGGGAGGATAGCCCGACAAATAAATTAGCCTTCACGAGGCTCCCGTAGGGTCTATTACACCAACATAAACTTAGGGAAGTAGAGAGAAATCGAAACTAGGCTATGAAAGCAGAGAAAACTCGAAACTCCTAAACCTAAGGCAACCTTTCTCCTTATGATTATTGAATAATTTACTTAGTCTCTTCCTTGCATAACTCAACAAGTAGTATATTTTCTAGACATAGACTTGTATTATTTGTCATCTCATGCAATTTACTTATTAGTATGTAGACATAATGTTAATATTGTAATTTTATAACTCTCAAACTGATTGTCATAGACTACTAGACATATAGGTATGTTTGAAGGTTCATAAAACTTAACTTTATCATTATAATTATTAGATATAGAGCTATTTTTGGTAAAGTGTTAAAGCAACATATTGGCGACTAGCACAATAGAGGTATTATATTTTAACTCAACTTGCATGCATGGATTACTAGACATAGAGACATAATTTTGCAAGTCATGTTTCTTAATCTTATTTATTGAAATTGTTAGACATAGAGTTTTGTTGTATAAGTTGTTAAATTGACTAAAACATTAGCTTTGTAGTAATTTAGCACCTCATTGTATGGAATAATCATAACTGAATGAATTTGCTTTAAGAATCATGTGTGTACAGATAGTAAGTGTGAAGTTTAATCTCGCTCCTTTTATTATTGTATTACAATTCTGATTTATTGTGACATTAAACAAACAACCTTTTGAACAATAACTTAAAATAATAACATTTAATTGAAATGCTAATGTCTAGCAAGTCTTTGTAGATACGACAAACCCTTACTTTATACATGTTTGCAACATCGAGGTGGTATTTATACACCTATTTTCTTGTTAGAAAAATGGTGTTGTTGGCTAGGACTTGCCTCTAGATAGTTAGCGTTGCAGCAAAAACAATTTTATTTCAAGTTTTTATTTTTTTTATTGTTTTGTTGTTTTATTCTCTCTAAGCAAATTAATGTGTTGGTAGTTTTTGTTTGAGTTGTTTATGCAAGGGAAAGATTCATAGTACACCATGGAGTATATGATGCAAGATTACGACTTTGACACACATGATGCACTTTTGGACTAAAGTATGATGCTTTCTCTACAGTTAGACTCATTCACCAAACAAATGGACAGTCTACATCAACAACTTGTCAAATCTCCTTTTGGCCGACAAATGGGGAGGTGTAGCATATGCTATGGTAATCACCCAACATATTATTGTTTACCTCCTCAAACTGAAGAGGCATAATACATGAGATTTCAACAAAGACAAAGGCAACATAGTTATATCCGAACATTTTGGGGTTCAACTAGACGTATGAGCACCATGGAGGAAAAATGCATGGTCATCTAGTCTACAAAAACCTTACCAACCACCATATGAGCACACAAGCCCAACATTGGAAAACAATCTAAATAAGGTACTACAGTTCTCTATGGCTAATCAGTGGATCATCGAGCCCCCACTCTATCAACCACCACAACAATACACACTTGAGCCGAATGACAAACCTTCTAAGCTTGAGAACACTTTGAACTAGTTCTAGCAAATGAGTAGTATCATCTTAAGAGATTTAGAGGAAGCAGTTGGCCAGATAAGTGAGTGAGAAATTAACAAAGTAGTGGATCGAATACCAACAAAGTGCATTGGGTGTCTGCATCAAATTTGATTCTGAAGAGCAATACATCCCCGATACTATAATGGTTGGTGAGTCAATTGGTGAGGATATTGGTAAGTAATTAATTTGTGATAATGTTGTCTAGGAAAAGAGTAATAATATTTTTAAAAGAGCGACCGAAGTAAATGAGAGTAAGTTAGTAGTAGTCATCAAAATGTTAAAAACAGAAAATAGTGAGTCATAGAATAGGGTGGAAGAGTATAGACTAAATAAGAGGAAAACTCATATTGACTCATATCTAAAGAGGGTAAATATTATACTAAAGCGGTATGAGCAGCCAAATGGTGTGCTACTTTGGTTGTTGCAACTATGTAATCCTTAAGGACACATTATACGTCAAGATATTGACGATAAACGAGTGTTTCCTGATAGGCAACCCAATTGATTTTCATGATTATGTTTTTTGTATATTTTATGGTTTTGATGTGTGTTAGTGTGCAAGTTTGGAGTTTAACTTTGTTGGAATGAGGACTATCCAAACTCCTCATAGGGGGTGAATTTGACCAAAATTTGGAGCTTAATGAATGTATAGGAACTCTTGTCATTTTTTATGTTGATAAAATATGTGGTTGTTTTACTGAGATTTTTTTGCTTCTAAATGTGATTGACTATATAATTTGACTTGTATATTGCATGAAGAGTTAAGTGCTTAAGGAATAATATCTTTATTGGAAATGTATATTTACTCTAATTGTGATAAGTTATACTTAGTCACTATGATCTTATGAAATTTAAAATGATAACATGCAGTTGTCTTAAATCAAGAGGTTGTATAAGTGAGTTGGGTGATGAGAGTATTAAGTTATACACTTTGCATGAATTTTTTTTAAAAATTGTAATAACTTGCACTATTGATTTTCTCGCATCTCTGAAAGTAATTTAAGTTGATAGAGAAATATGGATATGATCAAGGCCTTGTTTGATTAAACTCACTTAACCTAAACACGTCCCAAATGACATTATTATCCTTTGTTAGCCTTTTTGAGTCTGAATTGTTTGTTAATTGCAACTTTGAGCTAGTAATGAAAGTTATTATCTAGTCTTAGTTCTAATAGGATGAGAGAGATAAGTGTTACAATTGTAATTAGGTTGGGGAGAGGGAAAAATAATCTATGGAAAATAGGAAAAATAAGTTGTTTAACCACCACTCATCTTATGAATCAAAAAAAAAACTCTACAAAAGATTAAAATAAAAAGATGAGTGGTGGAGCAATGAAAGAAAAGGGAAAACAAAAGTAAACTTTAGTACAAGTAGAAGTGATGCATGAAGTTAGAATGTATCATATCTTTTGTAGCCCAAACACATTATAACCCATGAAAAGAGCTTAGTATCCATATTCTATATCATTTTTTTATTAATCATGAGATAATACTAAAATGGATTTTGTTGGTTGTTTGTTGCTTATTTGTTGTATGTTTATGAGAGACATACACTATCAAATACTTGAGAGTTCACACTTCCTGATTTATTAGTATATATGAATTGTTTAAATAATGGATTATGTTCTTGCATGAATTAGATATCATACTTTGATTTGAGCTTGAAATTCCTTAGTGCGCTTGTCTAATTGTGTGAACAAAATTTTCTTTAGATTTATGTCATCATAATTGATGTGTAAGTCCTACTTCAAAATCCAGGCATGCTTTTGAAAAATCTCAGCTTGGACTCTTGTTTGAGGACAAACAAGATTATAAGTTGGGGAGAGTTGTTAAGTGTTAAATCGATCATATTATATACATTCTTTTTATGACACTTTATCTACTTAATCAACTCAAATGAATGAAATGATACTAATAGATGATTAAAAGTTGTTTAAATGGTCAAGCCTCACTCTGAAGTATTTTGTAGGCTTAATCCAGAGGAATAATTACAAAAAGATAAGTTCCAGACAAAAACAAGAATTAAGTCGTGACTAGTCCGAGTAAAATTGCGATAACACATTCATCCAATATTGGATCGAGTTGAATTTTGGATATGTTGTTTCTAACTGATAGATCTTCAATGTGAATGGTCGATTCGTCAAAATGAGAAATACTTGATACTCTAAGTGCATGTTTTCGTGCTTAGCACAAACAAGAGTGAAAATTAGCATTTAGCCACTATTTTATCTACGCTCAGCGCACCCAGTTGCGCTTAACACAATGGGTGGTATGTTGAGTGCACCAATGTAAACCCATCATAATTTGGTGCACTAAAAGGTTACAAAAAGTCAGTTGGAGGTGCATTGAGTGCATATGACAACATCTAAATACTATTTAAGGACCTCCAATTCGAACCAAAAGACACATACTTTGTAATATTGATTTACAATACTTCTTTTTTGAGTTTCTAGGGTAGTTTAGCTCATTGTAGTTATGAGATTAAGGTACAAGCATTAGAGGATTTAATCTATACTAATTTGTATATGGTTATACCACTCCACGAGTTGTGTTTTATCCATATCTTACTTACAACTTCTAAACCTGAGTAGCTAAAACCCTTGTTGGGATTGAATGTAGCATGAGTTTGATTAATGCACATTGATTCAACATTAACTTATGAAGTTTTGATTATATTTGAGTTTTTTATGTAACTTATGCTTGGTTTGAGTTTGATCAACTTATTGCATGATTACTAAATAATTTACTTAATCTCTTACTTGTATTATTCTGAACTTGCATAACCCAACAAGTAGTACATTTTCTCTTGACATAGACTTATATTATTTGTCATCTCATACAGTTTAGTTATTAGTATCTAGACATAGTCCTAATCTTGTAATTTTATAACTCTCAATCTGAATGACATAGACTACTAGACATAGAGATATGCTTGAAGTTTCATAACTTAATTTTATCACTGTAATTACTAGACATAGATCAACTTTTGGTAAAGTGTTAGTATAGACCTATTGAATAACAAGTGCTTACAATCACCTAGAGGAGGTGAATAGGTGTAGCGGTATACTATAGTCGTTTTTTGATTCAATGAGCTAATCAGAAAACTACCAGTTTAATCGATTATGCAGTCCCTTAATCGATTAAAGACAACATATGTTAATTGATTATATGAAGTGTTTATCGATCAAATGTGTTCTTTTCTTTCTTGAAAATAGGATTTCTTGAACATGAAGTTATTCAAAATTCCAATCAATTACATGCAGAACTTAATGCATTTACGCATAATTAATATCAAAGAATCATAGCAAGTAGTAAACTCAATAAGCAAATTAATTCTAGCTAAACAAATTGTAAATTGACAGAAATTAAAAGATAGGGGAAAGAAAACTCAAGACGCCAATTTATCCTGGTTCATTTTCGGGTCCACTTGCAAACTATATTCATCTGTCCCCTTTTGATCTTGAGAGTTTTTCTTCATTAATGAAAGTTAAACATTTTACAAAACACACTTTCAATCAACACAATACTTCTTTCTTAGACTTTGGAGACCCCTGGTTGGATTGACCCTCAACCCTCTACGGATAATCTTCACTACCTATGGTTCTGGCTCCAACCAATCCTAAATCACTTCCAATACCCTTGTATCTGTGAATGCTCAACCTAACCTCGGCTAGGATTTACAACTCGATTATCAATTAGACGGTAACACTAATGTATCAAGAGAACTGAAGAAAAATGTCACAAGTTTACAAGTTGTTAATGCAACTTAGTTGTGCTAATCTAACAATCCAGAAATAGCACCAAAACCTGAGTGGAAATCTCACAAAAGACTGAATAAAAAATTGTGTCATTTATCTAGGGTTTTCAAAATTTGTTTTGACAATTAATGTACAAAATGATAGTTCCAAATTGAAACTACCATATCATTCTTTCATGTATCAAGAAAGCTAAAAAGACTTTTCACACATCACTAATTTCATTGAAAATGAATTTGAAAATTTAAACTCTAAATTTTTTCTACCCTTGATTGTTTATGAGCAAATGAGAAAAAAGTAGTTTTTATATGAAATAGATTTAAGCATTGTTGACTCGATTAAAACATCTCTTAATCGATTAGCGATGCCCATAAATTAAAATCTTTAGCTACTCTAACTTTATTAATCGATTAAACTCATACTTAATTGATTAACAGATTCTCATTAGCATTTAATCAATTAATACATGATGTAATCGATTAACTGTGTCGAAAAGTAGTTTCTTTAATGTATGATGAACCTTCTACATGATATATGATTTTCAAAAGATATAAGATTTTAATGCGAAAAAATCAATATGAGGATGCATGATGATGTTTGTAGGAATGCAAGTATCTTATTTTAAGTTGTTCAATTTTACTTTTGTGAGACTCCATTCTAGTTCACCTAGCCTAGACTTCTTCTAAGCAAATATCTTAAGACTCTAAAGAAATACAACATTTAACCTAAGTCTTCCTTGACGTTGACGCTTCGAATCTTGGCTTTGTTGTTTTGTTAAGTTGTATTTGTCTTCAAGCTAGCTTTTGTATCCTTTTCTTCATCAAAATTATATCATGTTGCAGACATGCAATCTCAAGACCAATACATTAGTGACTAGCACAATTGAGATGTTGCATTTGTTGGACCAGACTACGACCGAGAAGCATCCAATCTCCAGGGAGTTCCATTGTTTTGAACCATAAGTGGAGATCCACAAGTGAGACACCATGCTTTGAACCAAAACCTTAATGCATTAGTTCCATGGGCCCTTTTCTACTTATAAACTCTTTTACTCCTCTCTACATATCCATTGTGGGACTTCACACTTGAATAAACCTAACAATCTCCCCCTCAAGTGTGGAACCACACACTTTCCGATCCACTTGTAGGACCAGACTATGACCAGGGCCCTCCAACCACCAAGAAGTTCCATTGTTACCAGGATATGAGAAGAGTGGAGATCAGACATAAGTAAGACACCATGTCTTGAACCAAAATATTAAGGCATTAGTTCCATAGGCCCTTTCTACTTATGAACTATTCCGTTTCTCCCTGCATATCCAATGTGGAACTTCACACTTGAATAAACCCAACAACATTTTAACTCAACTTGCATGCATGGATTACTAGATATATAAGCATGATTTTGCAAGTCATATTTCTTAATCTTATGGATCGAAGTTTCTTGACATAGTGTTTTGTTGCATAAGTTGTTAAATTGATTAAGACATTGGTTTTTCGTAATTTTGAGACATTGTATGAAGTAATCATAACTGAATGAATTTGCTTTAAGAATCAGTTGTGTACAGATAGTAAGTGTGAAATTTAATCTCAGCTTCATCTATCATTGTATTACAATTCTGATTTATTGTGTCATCAAACAAACAACTTTTTTGTCGCCACCCCACTTTTGTGGGCGCGATAAGAAATATGCAAATAAATGCAATCGATTCATCATCTATGTTTTCTAGAGGGAAAACATGATAAACCAAATTTTTAAAATAAGGTCAATTTGCTCACATATGAAAATTGAGTTCAGGAATTGGTAACGGATGAGAAAGGTGTTACTCATCTCATACCATCCATTTAAAAATTGGTACCTAGATTAATAAAGTGGATATTCTTTCAAAATATTAATTTTATTTTCATATTCTTAAAAGAAATACAAAATGAACAAAAAAAAACTTTTTTCATAATTTTTGTTTGTGCCTGACATGGGAACACATGCTCCTACTATCTGTAGTTGCAATAGAGAAATCAAAGTTACGTAGTTCCTTCAAAATATAATTGATTATAATTGTTTCCCAAGTTGGCTCCTACCATGGCCTTATTTATATTTTGTAAAGGCATTTCACTTTGTTTCCCAAATTTCTATCCCTGATGAAAAGCTATTTCAATTTCAAATAAGATCATGGTTTGCTGATATGGCTAATTATAAAGCCTCGGGTATAATTCCTGGACATTTTAATTATCAGCAAAAGAAAATTTTTCTCAAAAGAGTGAATTAATACGTCTATAACCTTACTTATTTAAAGAAGGAACCGATAATATTATTAGACGATGTGTTGATGAAAATGAGGCCTAGAAAATATTATGGCACTGCCATAATTCAGCCTATGGGGGACATTACAATGGAAATAGAACAGTGGCCAAAGTACTCCAATTTGGATTCTTTTGGTCAACCATTTATAAAGATGTCCAAATGTATGTCCAAAAGTGTGATGCATGCCAAAGGTCTAGGGGACTTGGGAAACAAAGTGAAATGCCTTTACAAAATATCATAGAAATAGAAATTTTTGATTGTTGGGGCATTGACTTTATGGGACCTTTCCCATCATCTTTTTCAAATGAATATATCTTGGTGGTTGTTGACTATGTTTCCACATGGGTGGAAGCATTAGCAACACCCAAAGCCGATGCAAAAACTATGGTAAAAAATTTTAAAAAGAATATTTTTACTCGTTTTGGCACACCAAGAGTATTGATAAGTGATGGGGGATTTCATTTAATAAATTCCCAATTGAAAAGAACCATAGAATTTTACAATGTTAAACACAAGGTAGCATCACCTTATCACCCACAAACCAATGGCCAAGCAGAGGTATCAATAGAGAGTTTAAAAGAATTTTGGAAAAAACAGCCTCTGCTTCAAGAAAAGACTGGTCACAAAAACTAGATGATACTATGTGGGCCTATAAAACTGCATTTAAATCACCAATAGTCAAAACTCCATATCAACTTGTTTATGATAAAGCTTGTCATCTACCAGTTGAATTGGAGCATAAAGCCTATTGGGCTCTCAAATTTCTAAACTTTGATTTGAAGGATGCAGATATTAAAAGACGGGATCGACTACATCAATTGGAAGAAATGTGGTTCCAAGCATATGAACCCTCAAGACTTTATAAGGAAAAAACAAAGAAGTACCATGACTCCAGAATCAGAAAGAAAATTTTCTCTCAAGGGCAAAAAGTATTTCTTGAAAGTGTGCATGTCAAGAAAACCATACCTTTAATCGATTAACCCAACTGCTGTGTAAAGTGGTTGCCACTGGAACACGTTTTTGTAATGCAGTTAATCGATTAAAGGTTTACGTTAATCGATTAACCTAACTGATTTTTAAGTTGTTGAAACTGAAAAACTGAAAAACAGAATCAGTTATGATTTTTAGTCCCGTTAATCGATTAAGAAGGTATTTAATCGATTATCTGGGGTTCTGGACTGATTCTTTATAAACTGCGTTTTCAGAATTAATCTCATAAGTTGCATGTTGCATTTATTAGAGAGTTAGAGCATTCTACGTGTTAATTGCTGCATCTATTTGTTAATTGCATTAGTGAGTTTAGAAATGAGAGATTCCTTGCTTTAGGATTGAGTGCATTTCATGTTATAATCTCTCACGTTTTCCCTCACATGTTCATGCATATTTTGATGCGTTTTTTCATGAATTTTATGATTCTGTAACTTCTGTTTTCATAACTAATACTTGTCATTTCACATGTGTTTGTGTTAAATGTGCATTAGAGTAAAGCCTTCATGTTGTATTTGAGCTTAGGTATAGCTTAATATTACTCTTGTAATTCTTGTGTAATTGTTGTGAAAGGGAATCTCTTGGTGTCGTATCACCAGTAGAGATTGTGTGTTTCTTCATAGCTTAGAGTGTAAGAAAAGGAAAGAACGAGAGATTCTTTGGCTGGGGCTACGCCGAAAGAAACGTTTTCTTTATCGGTAGGAAGGGAGTCAAACCATTGGATAGTTTCTTTGATTTCTTGTCATTTGCTAAGTGTTGTAATTGGATAATGTGTTTGTAAATTACATTGATTCGATTATAGTGAAGGAAATCTCCCAAGTCAGCCGGGAGGCCTGGATGTAGTTTGCAGTGGACAGCAAACGAACCAGGATAAAAATTCGAGTTGCAGGATTTGTTTCTCTCTCTCTCTTTACTGTTTTCAATCGATTAATTTGTATATTTGATTCAACTAATACATTCTGTTCTTTTGTTGTATTGCAAGCTATTCTGATATACAAATTTGTAAGCTCTGTATTCGTTCTGTTATCGGTTATCTGTTTCGCATTTAATCGTTTCTGTAATTGCTTACTGGTTCTGTTTAATCGATTAATATTGCTGTGTTAATCGATTATCCTGTTTCTGTTAATCGATTAAAACTGTTTCTGTTTAAAACTGTTCTTTGTGTTAATCGATTAAGATTGTGCATATAATCGATTATCTTCTTCTCCTTAATCGATTAAATAGGGTTGATTCAGCATTAAGTGTTGATTTGCGAAAAGCGGTAATTCTAACCGCGACACCTATTCAACCCCCCCTTCTAGGTGTATTGTAACCACTGATACCTAACAAGTGGTATCAGAGCTAGTACGAAGTGCTAGCTCAACCGCGTATTCGTGATCCTAAAGGGAAAAGGAATGGGTTCTTCAAATCCATTTGGTGGTGATGGGTCATCCATTAATCGACCACCAATATTCAGTGGTGAAGGGTATGCCTACTGGAAAGTGCGCATGCAAATTTTTATTGAGGCCATAGACTCGGATATTTGGGAATCCGTAGTCAACGGCCCTTACGTTCCACAACATCTTGTGGACGATCAACCTAAAGATAAACCGAAAAGTTTATGGACCGATGATGAGCGCAAAAAGGTCCAGCATAACCTGCGCGCCAAAAACATCATCACATCGGCCCTATCATATGATGAATTCTTTAGGGTCTCGCAGTGCCATAATGCGAAAGAAATGTGGGACACTTTACAAGTGACTCACGAAGGCACTAGCGAAGTCAAGCGCGCGAGACTGAACGCGCTGACCCACGAATATGAGTTGTTTCGCATGTTACCAAGCGAATCAATATGTGATATGCAAAAGCGATTCACTCATATTGTTAACCATTTAGTTGCTCTCGATAAATCATTTGCTAGAGGTGAACTAACTAATAAAGTTTTGCGTTGTCTTGACAGGAGATGGCAACCAAAGGTGACTGCAATTGTTGAGTCTAAAGATTTGGACTCTATGCCTTTAGCTACTTTATTTGGAAAGCTTCAAGAGCACGAAATGGAGCTGGGTCGCTTGACCATGAATGAAGAATCAGACCGGAAGAAGAAGAGCATCACATTGAAGGCCACGACCTCCAAAGAAAAAGAAGAGAAAATTGATGATGAATCTGATTCCGATCTAGATGATGAAACTATGGGTCTCCTAGTCCGAAAATTTAGCAAATTCATTAAAAGAAAAGGAGGACTCAAAAAGTTTCAAAAGAAGGAAGCGAAAGAGTCAACCAGTAAAGGCAAGAATAACAAGGATCGCTTCACTTGCCATGAGTGTGGAAAGGTAGGGCACATGAGGTTTCAGTGTCCAACCTACCTAAAGAAGGTTGATTCAGAAAAGAGCACTCCCAGGGACTTCAAATCCAAGAAAGCTTACATCGTTTGGGATGTACCTGAGGAGGAATCGACATCGAGCACCTCTAGTGAGGAGGAGTCAGCAAAGCTGTGTCTGATGGCCAGATCTGACATCAATACAAATTCAGACTCATGCAAGGGCAATGATGAGGTATATTCTGACACCTCATCCACTTCGGATGATTCACCTCCTTATGATGTATTGTATGATGCTTATGTCGAGTTGCATGATGAATTAAAGAAATTGGCTAGAATTAACATTGATAGGAATAGGATAATCCTAATAAACGAACAAAAAATAAGCCAATTGCAAAACGAATTAGATGAATTAAAACTGGAAAATGAAACTTTAGATCTCATCTATTCTTGTAGCTCATGTAACGTTTCTGCTATTAACTTATGTCAAAAACTTGTCCGTGAGACTTGCGAGACTTTGCAAGAGGATAATTTTAAACTAAATGAAAAACTCACACGTCTCACAAACAGTAAACTGCAATTAGATAACCTGCTTAATCAAACTAGAAATGTTGGTGATCGAACTGGTCTAGGTTATACTCGCACTGCTAAAAAGAAGCGACCATATAGAAAACCGGTAGCTCAAGCTAAAAACAAATATCATAAGCATTCTCCTACTTGTTTTTATTGTAACACATATGGTCATACTTCTCATTCATGCTATATTAAAAAGTATGGTATACCTAGCGGAGTTTATGTATGGAAAAAGAAGGGAGATAATTCCCTAATCACTAACAGAAAAGGACCCAACACCAATTGGGTACCTGAGAAAAGTAAGTAATCTATTTTGCAGGTATGTCTCCGAACACATGGACAAAAATGGTACTTAGATAGTGGGTGTTCGAGGCATATGACAGGTGATAGATCAAATTTCCTGGATCTCTCACTTAAAGGAAAAGGATACGTCACTTATGGAGACAACAACAAGGGAAAGATACTCGGCACAGGAACAGTTGGTAACTCATCCCAAACTCTGATTGATAATGTCCTTTATGTTGAAGGACTAGAACATAACTTGTTGAGTATAAGCCAACTCTGCGATAAAGGTAATCGTGTATCTTTCGATTCTGATTGTTGTGTCATTCGTGATATTTTATCTAATAACGTTAAATTTGTTGGTCACCGTATAAATAATATTTACATGGTTAATATTTACATTGCCGCTGGTGTGTGTAGCGCTCAAATCCTTTGGATGAAGCAGGAACTTAAGGACTTTGGTCTTAAACTCGAAAAGATCCCAATAAAATGCGATAATACAAGTGTCATTAACCTATCCAAGAATCCCGTTTTGCATTCTAGAACAAAGCATATAGAAATTAGACATCATTTTTTGCGTGATCATGTACAAAAAGGTGACTGCGTTCTTGAATTTGTGGAAACATCTAAACAGTTAGCAGATATTTTCACCAAGCCCCTTCCCAGGGATACTTTCTATGTTCTAAGGAGAGAACTAGGAATTCTTGATGAACAATATCTTGTTTAAAAATTGTTTAGTTGTTTGCATTAATTGTCTTGCCTCTATATGCCTATGTGTTTCATGTTTAAATGATATATGTTGAAAATGCAAAATTATATCTCTTGATTAACCTCTTTCTGTGATTATAAATGTCTCGATAAATCTGTTGCAAAGCATGCATGTGTCCTAAAAAGTCGAAACCATTCTGCTGTCTAAAAACAATTTTTTTCACTGATTTAATCGATTATGCCAATGGTTAATCGATTACCTGGGCTTAATTGTTGATAATTCAAATTTTTTTACTGATTTAATCGATTAAGCAGCCCGTTAATCGATTACCTGGGCAACTTTTTTTTGAAAATTCAAATTTTACACTGTTTTAATCGATTAAAACATCCCGTTAATCGATTAAAACCAGTACGTTAAAGGCAGACACTGTCTCGGTTCTGCACTTTTTTCGACATTTTATCAACCTCTTTGTGCTTTGAGTCTCTGAATCAGTAACCAAACTAATCCAAGTGCAATAGGATTAAATAAACCTCATCCTAACCCTCTCAAACCATCCGAAATCGCACCTTATCATCCTTAATCCATCCAATTCCGAATCATCCA
>NC_032019.1:32782652-32784953 GCF_001865875.1 Lupinus angustifolius | reverse complement strand
CATTTGATCTGGATTTGTCGGATAATGATAATCAGGAGGATATGGGTAATCAGAATGCAACTACTCAGGGGGAGTCTTCTAGAACAACACTCAGAACTCTGTTTTTGGTCTAGCTTAGATGGAAGCTATGGAACAACGGCTTAACAACCGTATGGATCTGCACTTCCAAGGGCTGAAGGACTCTTATTTTGCAGGCATGGAGCAGTACGAAGAACGTCAGATTGCCTACACCGACAACAAATTTCAGGAGCTGGGGAACATGATTCAATCTAACGCTGAGGCTCAGAATGCTATGTTTTGCTCAGAATTTCAGAAGCTGTCTGTGCTTATCAGGGGAGATCAGAACATTGCTATGCCTGATGATCAGATTGACCATCCTCCGCCTCAACCTTAGTTTAGCATACCTTAGACCTAGGCTATCTCACCCTTAGGTTTATTTTTTGTTTTTTCTTTAATTATGTCGAATAGCTTATCTGCTTTAGTGAATGGTTCTTGATCATATGAGATTTGATGTTGCTAACATTGCTTAATATTTGATTAAATCTTGTATGCCATTCTCATTTCATATTAGCTATTTTTTTGTCAAAACTAGCGCATTTGTTCAATTTACCGAAAAATGAAACAGGTTAATTTGTTAAAACCCAAATTAATTCATTAACTTTGTTTTATGATTAACTAATATCTCTTCCTAGCTTTTTTGACCTGGGTTATCTTTTTGATAATGTCAAAAGGGGGAGAAAGGTTGTTTTGTTGTTTCTTGATTGTGCAGGTTGATAATAATAACAGCTTCCGATATATGTGCGCATCATATCAACCATGCCAACACAATCTTCAAGCTTATTCATCAAGCAATTGTTATTTCAATTGATGAACTTGATGTAGTGTTTGTCATCATCAAAAAGGGGGAGATTGAAAGTGTGCATGTCAAGAGGAACACTTTGGAAAGCTCTCCTTGAATGTCATGGTTTTGATGAGGACAACTTGTGCCTAAAAGAGCTTGAAGATCACCAACAAATCAACGTGCTTAAGTCTTTATTTGGTACTAGGCTTAGACTAGATTCTAGTTTAAGTTGAGTCGAAGGCTTAGGGCACCTAATACATGTCTCATATGCATATATCTTTTAAATCATTTCATCCATGAGATATGTCATTCATAATATGTTCATGCATTACATAAATACATGTATATGTGCATTCTAGGCATAAACTAAGTGTTAAACATGTATCATCTAAGTGCATAACGTATTTGATGTTTTGTATTTAAAAATACACATTTTAATTGTTGTTAATCGATTAACCAATCCTTTAATCGATTAACCCAACTGCTGTGAAAAGTGGTTGCTACTGGAACACGTTTTTAAATGCTGTTAATCGATTAAGGCATTACGTTAATCGATTAACCTAACTGTTTGTTAAGTTGTTGGAACTGAAAAACTGAAAAACAGAATCAGTTATGATTTTGAATCACGTTAATCGATTAAGATGGCATTTAATCGATTATCTGGGGTTCTGGACTGATTCTTTATAAACTGCGTTTTCAGAATTAATCTCATAAGTTGCATGTTGCATTTATTAGAGAGTTAGAGCATTCTGCGTGTTAATTGTTGCATCTATTTGTTAAATGCATTTGTGAGTTTAGAAATGAGAGATTCTATGCTTTAGGATTGAGTGCATTTCATGTTATAATTTCTCATGTTTTCCCTCACATGTTCATGCATATTTTGATGCGTTTTTCATGAAGTTTTATGATTCTGTAACTTCTGTTTTCATAACTAATACTTGTCATTTCACATGAGTTTGTGTTAGATGTGCATTAGAGTAAAGCCTTCTTGTTATATTTGAGCTTAGAAATAGCTTTATTTTACTCTTGTAATTGTTGTATAATTGTTGTAAAGGGAATCTCTTGGTGTCTTATCACCGTTAGAGATTGAGTGTTTCTTCATTGCTTAGAGTGTAAGAAAAGGAAAGAACGAGAGATTCTTTGGCTGGGGCTACGCCGAAAGAAACGTTTTCTTTGTCGGTAGGAAGGGAGTCAAACCATTGAATGGTTTCTTTTTTTTCTTGTAATTTGCTAAGTGTTGTAATTGAATAATGTGTATGTAATTACATTGATTCGGTTATAGTGAAGGAAATCTCCCAAGTCAGCCGGGAGGCCTGGATGTAGTTTGCAGTGGACAGCAAACGAACCAGGATAAAAATTCGCGTTGCAGGATTTGTTTTCTCTCTCTCTCTTTACTGTTTTCAATCGATTAATTGGTACATTGGATTCAATTGATACATTTTGTTCATTTTCTGTACTGG
>NC_032019.1:32775017-32782552 GCF_001865875.1 Lupinus angustifolius | reverse complement strand
GTTAACTGTTCTGCAATTAATCATTTTCTGTAATAGCTTACTGTTTGTGTTTAATCGATTAAAATTGTTGTGTTAATCGATTATCCTGTTTCTGTTAATCGATTAAAATTGTTTCTTTTAATTGATTAAAACTGTTTTTTGATAATCGATTAAGATTGTTCAATTAATCGATTATCTTCCTACTTTAATCGATTAATTAGGGGTGATTCAGCAAAAATTGTTGAGTTGTAAAAAGCGGCTAGTTTAACCACGACACCTATTCAACCCACCCCCTTCTAGGTATATTGTAACCACTGATACCTAACATTTCTATTCAACTCAAGGCTAAAAATACTTCCAGGAAAATTCAGAACCAGATGGACAAGACCATTTGTCATCAACGAAGTAAAAGAATATGGAGCAATTGAGTTGAAAGATCCCAAGACAAAAGCAACTTGGGTAGTAAACGGACAGAGATTAAAACCTTATTTGGGTGATGAGTCAGGCTCCATCATCAATGAGCACTCAGAATAGTCTCGACCAAAGTCTGACGTCAAGCTAATGACGTTAAAAGAGCACTGATTGGAAGGCAACCAAGTATGTGGTAAATATTTACTTCCTTTATCATTGTTTTTATTGTTAGTATTTTTATTTTACTTTTAGAAAACTAAAAAAAATTTAAATCACATCAAGTAAATCCCAACACAATTTTAAGGCTTGAGGACAAGTCTTCATTTAAAAGTCAATTTGTTTGTTCAAAAACTCAAAAAAAAATCAAAACCGAAAATGAAATGGCTAAACAAATTTTTTGAAACATGATCACGCGATTAGAAAATATTAAACATACTTTAAATTAAGCTTTGATTAAACAAAATGAGATATATGCTAAACTTTTGTGAAAATATCATATGATGTCATACCTTGAAATTATTTAAAATTCAATTTTATGTAACAAGATCTTTGCAAACATTTTTTATATCAAAAAGTGTGAATCCAAACCAAGTAAGGGAGTGAGCCAAACACATGAGATAATCAAAGTGAGAATCTAAACCAAGTAAGGGAGTGAGCCAAACACATGAGATAATAAAAGTGAGAATCAACATTTGATTTGTCTAATTAAATTTGTTTGAGTCTTTAATTTCTTAATTGCATAAAAATGATAAGAAATGATCAAGGCATGTTCTTTGATTAGTTGACCCAAAGGCCAAAAAGTCCAAACCAAATTAGGATCATACTTTGATAAGCCCCTTTGAGCCAAACAAATGAAATAAAAAAAATTCCAAACTATCCCATGAAATTGAATTGAAAAAATGTTCTAAGTGAGCATTAAATTTTTAAAAGAATACTTTGAAAGGAATAAGTTGGGGGTGGGGGGAATTGGTGGACTTGGTGTTTGGATTTAATCAAAGTAAAACATAAGAACTTGTCTAAGTAGTTCAAATTCATAAGAAGTTGTGAAATATTTTCCTTATTCAAAATGATTTTGTCTCCTCAAGAATTTGTTAATATTTAGTTTTATGTTTCTTGTTAATGTTTTATATGAAATTCAATTCAACAAAACCAAACTATGTTTAACTCATTATTTGTCCATTGACATGTTCGTATGATTCATTCTATTAGGCAATTCTTTGTGGTTCGACATAAACATATACTATACTACAATTGAATCTTAAAAGAGGTGTAAATTGTAAAATAGTAAAGTGTTATCAATAAATTTATTTGTTGAAAACACCTTTTAATATACAAAAGTGGTGAAGCTAACTTACTAACTTTTATTTATTGTTATTTACATTCCACCATTTATATATTCTTTATTACCAACCTTCCTTAAGGAAGAAGTTTGGTTTGTTAATAAAAGGAACCTAAAAGGAAGTAAATAAATAAAGGTCACTTAAATTTATTTTTCTTTTATTTATTTGTTTCTAACAACTAACTATTCAACACTTTTGTACATTAGAATACCATTAAACCGTTGTTGGAATTTATTCCACAAAACCGAGATGGTATTCAAAGGTACTTAATAATTATGTAATAGGGGATTGTTTCGATACCATTATACCGGCGTTATAATTTATTCTAAAAAAAACTGAGATGGGGCAAAGAAGGAATAAATTATTTACATGATTATTAAAAGTAAGCTCTAACTGGAATATTCTTGAAACCATTATAACGGCGTTGAAATTTATTTCAACAAAGCTGAGATGGCGAACAAAGAATAAAACTGAATTCAATTACTTAATCAAATAAAAAGGAAAACACACCAAGGAAGACGAATTACGCTTTCAACAAATTGGCACTACTGTCGGAACGATTTGTTGAGAGGGGAAGGCCTCCTCCAAGAAAAAACCTTTCAACATTGCTCACGAGTCGGAGCCAACTCTACACTAAGCTTATACTGATCCAGAAAAAAATTAGCAAGTTCAGTCCACCTAAAGATGCGACTTAAACCCAACTCCATATACCATTCCAATGTCGGTTCAGTTAGACTCTCATAGAAAAAACAAATAAGGAAATTTTTCTCCTCTGACCATATCGCCATCTTTGTAGCATACCCAACTACATGGAACCGCGGGTTGCCACTTCCATCATATTTGGAGAAATCGGGTACCCTGAAAACCTTAGGGATCACAATTTTTATGGAATGACATAACTCCTCAATCCTTAGGGGCCCACAAGCATCAGTCCCACGGATGGTCTTCATTTGTTCCTCGATCTTCTCCATTCGTTCCTCAGAAGCTCTACCCTTTTCCCATGTTGGATTGTTTTTCACCATCGTGGGTGCTCTTGTTGGAAGACCAAAAATGGGCACTTGGGGCTGTTCGAAATAAGGCCCAGTGGAGCCTTCTGTCTCTTGTTGGGCACTCCCTATGGGGCGATGCCCCTCCCCGATTATGGAACATTCCCTTGTTTGCCTCCGTCATTCATCCCCTTTGGTTCACTACTAGAAGGGCAAGACTGTTCTTGATGTCTTGCATGGTGTCTTCCATCCTATTTTGAGCATGAGCCAATTCATCCATCTTTCCCTTAACCTCATAAATCTCCTCTCTGAAGTTCCTTTCAACATCTACTCTTGCGCATGACCTTGTGTTGTAAGAGTGACTCAGATTAGAGTTATTCCTTCGAAGTTGCGAATGGATTCTAATTAAAGACCTGCATTTTTTAAACATTCATTAAACAAAAATTCCTTAAGATTAATTATATAAGCTTAATTCCCTTTTAGCCAACGATGAATTGTACGCACAATCCCTAATGACCATCCTGCAACCATTTTCTAATGTTATAACCATATTATATTGTCTTGCGGTTAATGACAACCATAGAAGGAGCACGAGGGCTCCATGGTATGGTTTCATTTTCTAAGCCTCGCGCTAGAAATTTTATCTTGACCCTTGAATTCTTCTTAACCAGACATCTGATTTTTTTTATTTATTACTATCAGTATTATTCTTTCTTTTTTTTAAAGAGGGAGAAATTACAATGTTTCTTTTCCTCTCCCCTATTTACACAATTTAAAAGTTCATCCTAATCATCATCTATTACAATAATATCTTCTTATTATGGGTCTTCTTCCTCTAGGTCTTCCTTTATAAATGCTAACTCATCCTTTGGCTCGGGGTTCATCCATCCCATACACTTTCTGCAATTCTTGACTCCCTAAGATGTGTTATTATAGTCGTTGAAGAATGTTCTGATCTTCGTTGGTAGATCAACCCCTGCTTTTAAACTTTCTTGGTACAGAGACTCGAAATCTTCGAGTCAATCATAGTTGAGGGTATCCCAATGTCCTAACAAAGATATGGATTTGTGCCTCCATATTTCTTTGCATCCCTCGACTTCCACTGTGATTCTTCTACCAGCCTCTTGTTCTTTATGTTTATCCTCTTCCAGCTGAGCTCGAGCCCCAAGTTGTTGCATTCAGACTACAACTAATATGCCATTCACTAGTACCATTTTGTTTTACCTTTAGCCATGGCTAGTGCCTCTCGATACTCATCCATATTTTGCTACACTTCTTGCAAATGCGAGACTCGTTCTATCAAATGAGCGACTTGGTCTTATCCCACAATGGCTTGTTTTTGGCTTGATTTGAGATCTCTTCAAGCTCGACAATCCTCACATCTCTGAGATGGAAGGCGTTCTTGAAACCCCTTAACTCTTCCTTCAACTCAACCCCTTTTGAGATTCTATTTCCATAACTCATCTCTAGGCTTCCAATTTCTCTTTCAGCTTACAGATCTCGACGGATGCTTCAATTTTGGCTCTTTTAAGAGTAGCTACAACATATGTTTCCTTCTCTATTTTTAGCTCCTTTTTCAGCTTGCCAATCCCATGGTCCTTCCTCAATATTTTGATATGAGCATCTTGTCTTTTGCAATCGACAATGCCCACTTGCTCCCAAAGGGTTTCTATCATACCTTTGAGCTCTTTCTTCCTTGAGAATAAGTTCTCCTCTCTTGTTAAAGGTGGCGAGATGGTTACCTTTTTGACCCTCGTTGCTTCCCAACTATCATACTCAGGTGTGTTGTGGACTCTTGTCGCTCCTTGTTGTTGATCCTCTCTAATGACAATATTATCCCAAGCGTCCTTGAGGTGTATGACACTCTCGGATTCATAGAGGCGTATGACACTCTCGGGTTCGTAACTCGGTCTAATTTGCATTCGTCCAAGTTGTCATGGTACCAGTTCTGGTGTGTAGAAAAAAATTCATTGGTGCCCAGTAGAGGAACATTACTGTACGAATTGCACCAGGTTATCATGCTCTTTTGCGGACACCAGTAACACATCCACTTGTTTGCATTCGTCACAAGACGCTCAAGAGTAACCCTCCAATGATCCACTACCTTTTCCTCAAGTGTGATGCTATTGAAATCCATCATAACACGGTTGGCGGGGGACTGATACTTGATAGTGTGCACATGTGTGGCCACCCATACATCCAATAAGTGAGCATAACACCGAATTTTAAGGAACCCATTCTGATGAGAATTGGACAAGGCTATGAACGTATCACCTAGGATTGTTGGCATAGGGTCAGACTTCCACTTGAATACCTTTTAAAACACCTTCATGGCCTTGTACCCGATCGATCTACGAATGGAAGGGAACAATATCAACCCATAAATGAGGAGGGCCAAGACATGGCTATGTGTAATGAATGCATGCATGACTTAATGAATGTATTTCACTTAGAATGCATGTTTTAATGACATGAATGTCGTGGTGAATTTCCTCATTTTTTGCTTCTCGCTCCTCCTTTTTTCTCTTTTTTCTTTTAAGAAAACAACAAGACATGCATGTAACTGAATGAATGACTGTATGAGAAAAGTTTATGCATGTGAGGATAGAATGCATTTTTTATGCATTATATGCTAATATGAAATAAATGTTTTTCTTTATTTATTTTTATGACCAAGTGCATGATTGCATGATATGCATGTAGATGTTGTTATGAAATGATTTTTTTCTTTATTATTTTTTTTATGACCAAGTGCATGATTGCATGATATACAAGTAGATGTTGTTATGAAATGATTTTTATTTTTTTGTAAGCCTTCCACCGTGGTATAAGAATACTGAAGTGCAATGGTACCTTAATTCACTCAAGCTCATGTGACAATGAGTCACTTTATAATTGTGAGATAGAGGTTTTCCTGACTATATGTCAAATAATAAAATGACAAAAATATGTATACTCTCGTGTCCTATATAAAGGTGTTTTATCCTACAAAGTTTGTTCGGTCTAAAATGTCACACCCTAGGGCGAAGTTCTAACGTCCATATATGTAGAATTTGATGGTACTAGACTTCCTCTACATCCCCGGACTGCCGTCACTACTGGAAGTTGACGACTTGGATATCACAAATATGACACGGAGATGTACGAGACATCAAGGGGGCCATATCCATAATACCTAGTAACAATCTGAGTGATACATCAACCAAATACCAAAATATGCACAAAGGCCCAATGATGATAAGCCAATGTATCCATATCAATAGGTAAATAGGCCCGGTAGACGAGTGAAATAACAATGCGTGAATAGTAAAGTGTGTGTGGGAGTGTACAAACATCAACACAATAACGCATAAAACCCAACAATAACCCCAAAACATGTACATAATACCAAAACACCAACTACATATACAAGAGTTAATTACAAATAAGTAATAAATAAAAATGACAACAAAACAAAAATAAAATGAAACGAAAAAATTAAGATAATTAACTAAATATCCACACAATTAATCTTAAAAGGTTTGACTCTCAACAATCCCTAGTGGAGTCGTCATGCAATCGTCACCTCACTTTTGTGGGTACGATGAGAAATATGCAAATAAATGCAATGGAGTCGTCATCGATGTTTTTTAGATGGAAAACATGAAAAACCAATTTTTAAAAATAAGGTCGATTTGCTCATAGATGAAAATTGAGTTCAGAAATCGGTTACGGATGAGGAAAGTGTTAGGCACCTCATACCGCTCGTTTAAAAAATTGTACACAGATTAATAAAGTGGATATTCGTTCAAACTATCAATTTTATTTTCATAATATTAAAAGAAATACAAAAACACAAAAAAAAACATTCTTTTATAATCTTTGTTTGTGCTTGACTCGGAAACACCTACTCCTACGTACCTCTAGTTGCAATAGAGAAATCAAGGCTGCATAGTTCTTTTTGAAAATAGTTGATTGGTGGATATATTTTTATTTTTATCATATAGTTGGAAAGCAAGATAATGCGACAAGGCACAAGGCCTATGGTGGGTTACCTCCTATTGCTTTTAAAAATTATTTGATAATATTTTCAACATAAGGTAATGCTACAAGACACTAAGCCTATAGTAGGTTACCTCATATTGCTTTAAAATTTTATTTGAAGAAAAATTACAACGTAAGGTAATGTGACAAGGCATTAGGCCCATAGTGGGTTACGTCATGTTGCTTTAAAACATTATTTGAAAAGAAATTACAACATAAGGTAACGGAACAAGGCACTAAGCCTATAGTTGGGTACCTCTTGTTGTTTTAAAAAAATTATTTGAAAAGAAATTACAACTTAAGGTAACGCGACAAGGCACTAAACCTATAGTGGGTTACCTCGTGTTGCTTTAAAAAAAATATTTGAGAAGAAATTACAACATAAGGTAACGCGACAAGACACTAGGCCTATAATGGATTACCTGATGTTGCTTTAAAAAATTATTTGAAAAGAAATTACAACATAAGTTAACGCGACAAGGCACTAAGCCTATAGTGGGTTACCTCACATTGCTTTAAATATTATTTAAAAAGAATTGACCACATAAGGTAACACGACAAGACACTAGGCCTATAATAGGTTACTTAATGTTGCTTTAAAAAAATTATTTGAAAAATATTAAAAACATAAGATAACGCGATAAGACACTAGGCCTACAGTGGGTTACCTCGTATTGCATTTAAAAAATTATATGAAAGGAATTTACAACATAAGATAACGCGACAAGGGACTAGACCTATGATAGGTCACCTCATATTACTTTAAAAAATATTATTCATCACATCCTTTTATATT
>NC_032019.1:32750576-32774917 GCF_001865875.1 Lupinus angustifolius | reverse complement strand
TATATATATACATTATTAGATAAACAAATAATTAAAAATAAACAACAAAAGCAAAAAGAATAAGAAATCAAAACAGTAAAAAAACACGACAGATTAATGAAAACGTTAATGAAATAAGTAAATAGAATAAAAAAAATAATAAAAAAAGATAAAGGAAACTCATATATCAATTAGGGTTGCGACAAGTCAATTTGGGGATTTAAGGTTATGGGGAATCAATTTAGGAAATTAGGGTTTAAAAAAATCAATTTGGAGATTTAGGGTTTTAAAATCAAATTGGAGTTTAGGGTTAAATTAAAATGGGGTTTAGGGTTTTAAGGTGGAGACCCACTTACACTGTTCAGGTCGCTTGAACGCTACCGGTAGTGGTAGCGGTGCAGTCACTAACAACGGTGGCCTGGCCACCAGACACGACTGTGGGTGACGGTTTGTCACCCCTAGACAGTGTAGTCCAACCGGTTGTGATGTCGGACACGTGCGGCCTTCCCTAGCCGTCGTCTAGTAATCATTGTAGCAGCGGTGCACCATCGTTGCCTCTGGTTTCATGACAGTCCTAGTGAGGCAAAAATAGGAACTCAAGATACTCTTATTTCATCAAGATTCAAGCATACATTCAACAATAAACATTAACAATGAAGAAGAAAAAAATTGACCTTAAGGGTATGTGGAAGAAGGAACATGTGAGTTCGTCTTAACCTCTTATTGGTTTGTGGTTGTCTTCACTCTCCTCTTTGCCTTAAATTAGTTGCTAAGTTTAGATTTTATAAGGGGTGAGATTAGGGTTGGAAACCCTAATCTGGTTGGGCCAAAGGGGCCCAACTCCATTTCAAAAAATTTCATGCCTTACCTTCACTTCAAAAATTGTTTACTTATCAATTAAATTACCCCCGATCAAAATTGGGTGTTTACACATTTAAACAATAACTTAAAATAATATTTTTTTAGTTGAGAGGCTAGTATCTAACAAGTCATTGTGAATACAACAACTCCTTTCTCTATACTTATTTGTGATACTAAGATAATATTTATACACCTATTTGTCGGTCAGTAGGCATAATCCCCTCAAATGTGACTAGAATCTGCCTCTATCATTAATTATTTCATTCATGAAGGTTCTAAATTGTCACTTGGATTTGGATTATCTAGTTTTAAATTTTCGTGACTTCATTTCTAGTTTTGGAGATATTTCCCTCCTCATTTTATGTTTTCATCATTTATTTAACTGCAATAATTATTTTCATAAAAAAATTGGATTTATTAACTCACCAAAACTTAAAGTTAGAATGTTAAATTCAACTATAAGTTCAGTTGTGAGAACTAGCAAAATCGCAATATTATGAATATTTGTCTAAATAATGTGATCATGCAATTGGAGACACACTATCATGATTATAGTTTTGTATACAACAAATTAAAACTCTCTCCCTATATATCAACCTTAACCAAGCTCTACCTTGGTATTTATTTTACCCTAGCTGTTTATCTACTCCTCGGCACTCACCACTCTACTACATGCTCAATATAATGTTTTAATAATTTTTATAGGCATGGTTATTACTATTTTAAAAAAAAAAATCGGCATCAGCTATCTTGTGAGCATTATATTTAAGTATTTCACATGTATAAGTGTTTCTTTTAGGCAAAGAAATTTAATGTGCGAGGGAAAATTTAAACATGTGTTTATATATATTTATAACGTCTTCATGTGAAGAATATTTAATTTGTGCCAATAATGAAAAATGACATAGGAGTAGTTTCAGAGTGTTAGAGGTGAAGAGGGGTATTCTAGGAATAAAATTAAAAAATAAAAATAAAAGATAACAGGATGATGTTAAAATATTTCACCTATTATCAAAGATGACTTTTATTGGGCAAGAGTTGGGGCCAAGTTGGTCCAAGCTAGTATCTAACTAGTGGGCCTTAGGCTCAAGAAGGCAGTCCAGAACAAATTTGTTATACAAAATCACATTTTTCATAATTCAAATTTATGTAATCCTGTAAAAATTGTGAAGTTTTTGGATTGGGGAGTACAAAAATGAAATATTTTTACCTACCAGTTATGGTGTTTTTGAAGAATATAAGTGAATTTAACATCATATTTTTAACTAAAAGTCTTAAAATATTAGATTTAAAAATTCATCTACTTTTATATTCTTTAACTCACATACTTTTACATAATATGATATTTTTCACTAGACTAACTCACTTATAATACCAAAAATCTATAACCCCAAACTTTGTAACACTTGGTTGAAGCATATTTAGGTTAAACCTTTTGATAGCACTCATGTTAGAATAACTGAGATTTTGTATGTGATAATTGATTAATATTATTATTAATCGATTATATGAATATTAAAATTGCAGTAATTCTGTAAGAGTTAATCGATTATCATTTACTCTAAATTATCTATTTTATTTACTACTCTATTTTCTTTACCCCTCTCTCATTAAACATGCAACATTTTTATAGTGTGTAATTTTTCCTTATTGAAGAAATATATTAGGATCAATATTAAGATATGTTTCTTTTCTCTCTTTCATCCATCATGGTTGGATGAAATTGCCTATGCCAAATGGTGGTTAAGGGTCGTTTGTGCTTAGGGATGACAAAAAACTCATGCCCGTGGGTAAAACCCGTACGGGAACGGATACGGGTCACAAACGGGTACCCCTAGGTATTATAAACGGATTTTAAAAATACACGTTGTACATATGGGCGGTATGGATATTATGGTACCCATGTCCGCGGGGTACCCATTATTTATATGATTAATATATTATATATAATTAAAATAAAAATTACATTGTTCTAACATTCATTACATTATGTACATTTTTTCTTTTACTTTGTTTACATATTTTATTGAGTCTGGTGGTGAAACACCCTACCAATATTATTACATGTGTAGAAATACACATGTTTTATAAATAAAATATATACTTTTTGTTAAGGAAATGAGAACAAAAAATCACACAAATAGAAAACACCAATAAATTTAGCATTTTTGTCAAATATTCAATTAAAAGGTACAAAAACAATTAAGTTTCATCTCATTTGAAACATAATAAAAGTAAAAAAATTAAAAATTCATTTATAATTTAGGAAACCTGCGGGTACCCAGAAATACCCGCGAATATCCACATACGGGTACCCGTACGGGTACGAGCGGGTATGGGTAATGTTCTCCTATTTTGAAGCGGGTAGTGGGTCGCTACTACCTGTGCCCTCCCGTGCCCATTGTCATCCATATTCTGCTTCACTTTATGATTTCTATACGGGGAGATGAAGATTCACTCACCATCAAGAGGAGGTATTAGAGTATATATGATGTTCAACACAATCATTTCAAACTTGGAATGCTTGATACAATCCACATTGCAGGGGATGTTAGAATAGTTGAGATTATGTATGTCATAATTGATTAACACTATGGTTAATCAATTATATGGATATTAAAATTGTTATAATTCTATAAGAGTTAATTGATTAACAATGCAGTTAATCGATTAACTGTTAGTTGCTTTTAGTTTGTTAGTTGTAATAGTGTATTCGTTAATCGATTAACAACATGTTAATCGGTTAATTGGTTAGTTGTTAGTTATGCAATGTAATATATAATGAATGATTCTCGTATTCCTTGTATTTCAATTCAATGAGAAATAATGTAATTTAATATAGAAATATTCATTCAATAATGAGGAAAAAAGTTTCTATTCTTTCTCTTTCTTTCCACAAGTTATCATTTCTCATTCATGCAATCTTTCATACTTCTTGATTCATCAAGAAGTCTTTTTCAAGACTCATACCAAACTTTAACACCCACGAGTTGAAGATAAACACTTTGTAATTTCTATGTATATATCAGGATTGGGATAATGTTTTTGAATGTCTTGATGGAAAATTCAACACAATAACACTGAAAAACTAACAGAGTATATGCAATGGATAATAATTTCCCCAACTTGCTAGAATCTATGAGGAGCAATAATAAATAACGGCAGTAAGTAAGAACACACAAGGGACTTTTAACGTGGAAAAGCTTCCCGATATGAGAAGTAAAAACCACGAGAACAAGTCAGTCAATCAAACTCCACTATGATCAAAATAGGAATACAAGAGTGTCTCCAAAATATAGCACAAAACATGCTCAACAATACGGCATACAACAGAACAACAAGCTTGAAAATGAGAACAAAAGAGTTGTAGAAAAACCAAAAAACAACAGTTGTTGTAATAGCTCGTTTTCTACCACCTCAAATAAGTTTTCACCGATCCATTTGTTCAGAATGAAGTACTAGAAGTTGTGAGTATACTGTCCAAATTTTAGCCCAATCCAATAGTGAACAAAGACACAGTCGTGAATTTCCCACTGCTGCTAATGAGTTCATGCGGGTTGAGTTCTCTTATCTTTTCTCTCACTTTTCTATTGCCTCCTTTTGCCTAAACTGATTGCACACACTTGCCTCATATGACCCCTATCCATTAGATTAAGTGGGACAAGTTGGATTTGCCAAATTCGGTCTTTATCCACATAGGAAGAAGCCCAAACCCAACAAATCTCCCCCTCACAACTATGTGGAGAGAATCGTCAAACCGTCGATCTCACAACAAGTTTCAAACTTCCAGCTTGATAAGGCCTTAGTCATCATATCAGCACAATTATCATTTGTATAAACCTTAGCCAATTCCAATAACCTAGCGTCCAAAGCATCACGTATCCAATGATACCTCACATCAATGTGTTTGGACCTAGAATGAAAAGTTGAATTCTTCCCAAGATGAATTTCACTTTGACTATCACAAAATAATAAAGTATTTGCATTGGGCAAAACCAAGCTCATCTAAGAATTTCTTCACCTAAAGCAACTCCTTGCATGCTTCTGTAATGGCAATGAACTCTACCTCAGTAGTGGACAATGCATCACACTTTTACAAACTAGTTTGCCATGCCACAACTCCCTTTGCAAACTTAATCAAGTAGCCTGAAGTGGACTTTTTGGAATCAATGTCTCCAGCCATATCAGAATCAGTATAGCCCATAAAAGTAGGTTTATCACCTCAAAAAGAAAGCCTCGAATTAGCAGTACCACAAAGATACTTCAAAATCCATTTCACTGCATTCCAATGCTATCTACCTGAATTTGACAAAAATCTACTAATTGTACAAACAACATGTGCCATATCTGGTCATGTACACATCATTGCGTACATCAAACTTCCCACGGAAGATGCATAAGAAACCCATTACATATCTGATTTTTCAGGTTCATTTGAAGGACATTATTTAGCACTTAACTTAAAATGAGTAGCAAGAGGAATGCTTACTGCCTTAGATTTTCCATATGAAACTTATGTAACACTCTCTTAATATAGTGTTCCTGTGACAACCAAAGTTTCTTTTCTTGTCTATCTCGAATGATTTTTATACCAAGAATATGCTTAGCAGCTCCCATGTCTTTCATGGCAAATGATTTGCCTAATTGCTTCTTGAACCTGACAATCGTGGAAATATTTTTCCCAATAATAAGCATACCATCAATATACAATAACAAGATGATTAAATCATCATTAGCAAACTTTCTAATGAAGACACAATGACAACTGATCACCAATATAATCATGTTGCTCGCCATTTTGAATGTTATTCTCAACTGTATCCAAATTATGTATAGGCATCCAAAATGGATCAATATCAGACAATCTACTATCTTCCTTAGGTGTAGTTTTCTTCATCTTATCAATGTCTTCAATGGTTTGATCTTCCATGAAATTCACATTACGACTTCTAACAACCTTTTTCTCAATACGATCATACAACCTGTAGACAAATTCATCTTCACCGTAACCGATAAAAATGCACTTCCTTGTCTTCACGTCCAACTTGAAACTTTCATCCTTTAGAAAATGCACGAATGTCTTGCAACCGAAGACTCACAAATGATTATACCAGATATTCTTGTCAAACCAAATCTTGTCTGGCACCTCAACATTCAAAGCAACTGCAAGACTAAGATTAATAACATGCACTACCGTGTACAAAGCCTCACCCCAGAAATGATTAGGTAATTTTACTTCAGAAAGGATACACATAACTATTTCAAATAAAGTCATGTTCATCTTCTATGCTAAGCCATTAAGCCGAGGAGTCTTAGGATGAGTCTTTTCATGTCTAATATCTTGTTGTTTGTAGTAAATATTAAATGATCCATGATACTCACCACCGCCATAATGTCTATCAACCAAAACATGGAATTGTTTGAAAATTCCAAGCATTTGGTCTTTTGTCTTCAAAGCATAGACTCAAAGTTTCCTTAAACAATCATTAATAAAATTAACAAAGTAAAGTGCACCACCAAATGACTTTACCTTCAATGGGCCACAAACATCAGAATGCACCAATTCAAGCAACTCTAACTTCCTTAACGGAGGATGTTTCTTAAAGGATACTTTGGTCTGCTTACCAGTCATGCAATGAGAACATTTCTCCAACTCTACACTCTTCAATCTCAAAAGTACATCCTTTTTGGCTAACTAATTCAACAATTTTTCACTAATATGATTGAGTCTATGGTGCCACAAAGAAGCCTCATATCCATGGCATTTACACTTTCTTTAGCAACCAAAGCTTTTATCCAATACAGTTTAAAAATTTTCTCCCTTGGCAGCAACCAAGTTACCTCTGGTGAGTTTCCGTTTTCCAGAACTAAAGTGATTATCATAACCACAATTATCAAGCATATGCACAAAGATCAAATATAAACGAACATATGGAGCATGCTTAACTCTCCTCAGCAACAACTTCACTCCCATGTTGGTATGCTTACAAATATCCCCAATACCAACTATCTTTGACACTCCATCATTATCCATCTTCAACACTCCAAAATCACTAGAAATGTAATATGTGAAGAACTTCTTTCTTGGTGTAACATACAATGTAGCACCACTATTAATTATCCATATACGCTCATCTGATACAAGATTAACTGAATTACGGTAACGAAGAATAATAAGATTGTCACAAGTAGCAGTAGTAACACAATCATCATCACCATGATCTTCTCGTTATGCTTGCCCTTCTTGTCTTTGTTTTCCCTTTTCCATTGAAAACAATTCTTCTGTATGTGACCTGTTTTATGACAATAGTGATACTCCACATTCTTATATCTGGACTTGGACTTACTTCTGCCCTTTTCTTTATCACATTTCGGTTCCTTTCTATGACTTATCCCCCGTTTTCAGGGACAAACACCTCATAATGAGATGAAGTAGCATGTGCCTTCCTTTTCATCTCATCGTTAAGAATACTTCCTTTATAATTTGCAAAGAGACAATACCATTATGGCCTGAATTTGTAATTGAAACTCGAAATGTTTTCCAAGAATCTGGTAGAGTATTTAGTAGTCATAGTCTCACCACTTCATCATCAAACTTGATACCCATTCCTCACAATTGATTTAGGAGCCCTTGAAAATCATTCAAGTGATATGAAATAGAAGTTATCTCCTTATACCTCAAATTCATCAAGGAATTTAGTAAGTATAATTTATTATTCCCTGATTTAGAAGCATACAAGGATTCAATCTTCTTCCATACAGATTTTGCATTTTCCTCATAAGCAATGTGATTGTAGACATTGTCTTATATGTATTGCCGAATGAAATCACAAACTTGTTGATGTTGAAAACTTCAATCTTTATCAGACTTCGATTCCGTTAGAATATATGAGGAGCAATAACAAATAATGATAGTAAGTAAGAACACACAATAAACTTTTATCGTGGAAAACTTTCCCATTGTGAGAAGTAAAAACCAAGGCATAAGTCAGTCAATCAATCTCCACTATGATCAAAGTAGGAATACAAGAGTGTCTCCAAAATACAGCACAAAACATGCTCAACAATACAGCATAAAACAGAGCAACAAGCTTGAAAATGAGAACAAAAGAGTTGAAAAAAACTAGAAAAATAGCTGCTATAACAACTCATTTTCTACCACCCCGGATGACTTTTTACCGATCCAACCCTTCAAAATGAAGTACTATAAGCTGTGAACATGCTGTGCAAATTTTAGCCTGATCTAATGGTGAATGAAGACACATTCGTGAATAGTCCACGACTGCTATGAGTTCCTACTGGTTGAGTTCTCTTATCTTCTCTCTCATTTTTTCTATTACTTCATTTTGTCTAAACTGGTTGCACACACTTGCCTCATATGACCCCTATCAATTAGATTAAGTCGGACAAGTGAGTTTTGCTAAATTTGGTCTTTCTCCATATAAGAATAGAGCCTAAAACAAACATATCTACTTTACTAAATAAGAGTAACCCATGCATGAATTTAATTTTTTAATGTAATGTCAAACTACTTTAATTTCACGATAATTGATGCAAATTAGAGAGTCTCACTTTTCCTACAAATTCAGTACCGGAAACATATAGAATTTTTTGGCATGTTTATTGGTTTGGAGATTTCACTTGATTTTGTATATATTTTGTATAAGTAGTTATATATGTAATATTTTTAATAAAAATAACGCCTTATTAAATTATTTGCTATACTTTTTAAAGTTTTTTCTCTCTCTATTTATTTAATTTATAAATCTTTTATTTTCTTGTGAACTTTTTCATAAAAATACATTTAAAAAGTACACACAATATAACTATTTTTTCATTTATCTGAGCCTGTCCCTCCTGGATCCGTCCTGAGATTAAGGTTTTAAAATAATGAGAAACTTTGTCTAAAAAGAGTGTAGGTTTAATGTTTATACTTTATAGTTTAATAAATATGTTATTATTAAATACATAAAAATGTGTGATGATATAAATCATGGGTGGTTTAAGTTTTTGGGTTACAGCAATAAGGGAACAAAGTGGTGAGGGTGGCTACAAACTCCAAGGACTTCTTTAACCAACCGACTTTCCTGTCTACACTTAAAGCGCTTCTTAAATTCAGACACATGTTAATATCGTGTGATCTACAGAGGGAGTCAATTTAGTTATATGTGATTTGAATTAATCACTAAATATAAATTATTACATTTTTATAAAATGAATAATTAAGATAAGAAGTATGATTTTTTAAGGTTTTCCTCATCTATTTATATTAATTTGGATGTAACATTAGAATATTTATAAATTGTTAGTATAAAAATTTATATTATTTAATATTCATCTATATCTATACTATATATAAAGCCAAAACTTGAAATAACTTCCCTCATGGTGTAATTTTCACTTCCTGTTTTGCCCTTAACATTATTTAATTTTTACAAAAAAAACCATATAATTCTAAGCAACCACCACCAACACATTAATTAACCACATATTTCATATTAAATTAAACATTATCATAAACGCACAAAAAAATATAATATAAAGTACACCGAACACAACAAATACATTCTAATTCTAAAAAATGAAATATATAAAAATTGAATATATAATATCATGAAATATTCATCGGCAGGCACGAAGTGCCTGTACACACTAGTTATTAATAAAGTCAAAACAACTAATAATCACCATCATTACATAATTTTTATATTTCAAATTTATCCTTTATAATTTTTCTTATTAATAACTACTATAAACTTTCACACATTATCCATTGTTTTTATTTTTTATATTAATAAATATATTATTAATTTTTCACGCATTCTATTATCTATATCTATTTGAGTTTATATATTACATTTTTATATTTAAATTATTTTTCCAAAATAGTATCAAATGAAAATAATATATTTTATATCAGAATAAATAAGAATGCGATTTATTAATTTTAATTAAGAATTAATGCAAATTAAAAGTATATAATAAATAATATAAAAAACATAAAATATTATTATACTATAAGTACCCACATCATTTTCTCATCCTATATATCATTATTATTATCCTAGGTCGGTACTTATCTATTTCGTTAGTCGCCAAAGAAATTTAAGAAACACAATCTCCAACTATGGAAGATGGTCTAACAGAAGTTCAAAACCTACTCCATCCTACTCACAATCAAGAAGATGGATCCAAAAGAGAAGATAATAAAGAAAATAAAGATGGGTTTGTCTCCATAGAGAAAGTTGAGAAAGTGAAAGACGAAGATCTTGATGAAAAAGACATAGGAAAAGGTTGTGTTACTAGTGATGGTGGTGGTATTTTTAACAACTTTATCTCATCTTTGGTCACTCCCTCAAGTCCAAGAATTGATGACGAAGTTATTGAACATGAAAATGGAAATGAAGAAGGTGTTGTTGCTGCTAGTAAAGGTGAACATGGAGAAAAAAGAAGGGTTGAAAATAGTGTAGAAGGAGGGCTTATTAGTAATTTTGTATCAAATTTTTTTCATCAAAGTGAAGGTGAAAAAAGTGAAGTTGAGAATGAGAAGGAAAAGGAAAAGGAAGAAGATGATGAAGTTGTTGAAAAAATCAAAAGAATGAAGACAGAGAAGGAGGGTAATAGTGGCGGTGGAAGCATTATTCATAACATTGTTTCTCATTTACCTAATTCACTCCCAGGTAAACAACATTATTAAACCATATCATTGTATTATTATTATTACTATTATTATTATTTGCAATTTCTTCCCTACATCATTTTTAGCCAATCACTATCATATTCTACCTTATTCATATTCTACCTTATTCATGTTATGTACCAAAAGATATTTATGTGTATTAGATTTTTCTTTTTGGAAATTCTTATTTTTTTTGTATTAGATGTTTTAAGCATCTTGAATACTGTTAGAGCAATAGGATGGTGACAGGATGCTACACCAAAAAAATTAACAAAGCTAGGCTCATTCCCATGTTCTTAACATCAAAGTGTATAAGCCTATCAGGGGACCGCTGAACTAAGAAGTTTCTATGATGTTGTAACATGATTATACATACATATGTATATATATCCATATATTCCTTAAAAAAAAACAAGTCGTGAGAGTAATTGGTGGCAGTAATCTACCTCAACCTACCTCTTCATCCGGTTTGTTTGGAATATGGTTAGTTGATTTCATTGAGTCATAGGTTGAGATTCTATACAAAAATTAGACCGAGTAATATTTAGATTCAGATAATGGACAAATATGACTTGACCTGATATATGTTATTGTCAGATTTAGGTTCAAAAAATAGTTCGCCCAATATTTATGATATGGTAAAGAATAAATGAATTTGTCCGACTTAACCCAACTCATGCTCACCCTACACGTATAACATTTTATATAGATTTAAAAACTATATCAATATTTCTATACTATATATAAAGAGAAAACATAGTGTAACTACTTATTGTGTAATTTTCGTTCTCCTATTTTACCATTTAACACTTTAGTTTCTAGAAAAAAATCATATAATCATATGTAACCATCAACAACATATTAACCACTCTCTTACTTTCGTTTGACAATTAAAATAAAGATAAAGAAATATAATATAAACTATACTTAATATAAATTACAATATAAATTACATTCAAAACAAAAAATATTATGATTTACCAAAATAAAAAGTAGAAAACTTCAATATTATAAACACTTAAGTTGAACCCCAAAACTCTTGCACCTTTCTCCTCTAAAAAAATATCGAGATAAAAAGTATGAAATGTGTGCAACTCTCATTTATTTTCCAAAATAGGAAGATGCAGGGATATTGATATTTAATCTGAGTGTACATATAAAATTGCTCATTTTTTGTTACATTATTGTCTTTATGTCGTACTATATCATATCCATGCTTTTTAATTTTATTTTTTATGTTAGTATTACTTGCTAATTCCCTTAACATTAATAGAATATAATGAATTAAAGAATTAAGTGATGACAATTATTTAGTATATATTTTTTGGTAGTATTTGTTGATGACCAATAATGTCATGTTTTGACCAGATGATGCAGTTCCCACAGCAGACGAGGCCACTTTTTTAATCAACACACTCGTTCGTGACTAAGCCATTCCATTCCATCAAAATCAGAGAATTCTTTAGTTATTTTCTTTTTTGGTTCAACATTTCTAATTTTTATGCAACTGGATCTTGTGCAATATAATGGTATTTGAATTTTGAAGAATTGAATTATGTTCTAATGTTATTCTGTAATTTAGAAGTTAATATAATTTTCTTCGATTCCACCTTTATAAAATGTGTTTAGCAAATCTAAAAATATAAAATCATCCTTTGAAATTCAAGTATACATTTTTTTCCTTCCAAAACTAGATCATTAACATAACTCTAAATATTCCTTTCCCAGCAACTTTATTGATTATCACTTTAGCATCCATGATGCAACCGTTTTTTCAATACTTTTTTGGTTCTTAAATAAACTCTACTATTATTTTATATTTGTTATTTATTTACACTTTTCAACAACTTAAATAATTCAAGTCAAAATCTCTCTAATAGTGTAACTCTATATCCGTTCTTAAATGGACCCTGCAAACTTACTCTATATTTATTTCTCTCATGTAACAATTTTTCATTTTTTAACGTTGACTCGCAACTTTAAGAACGATTTTTATTTAGTTTATCGTTGCAAAATAAGAATAAGAACGACTCGTCTCCAGTGTGAGCTTAGACGGAGAATATGCTTATTTCGTTAAGAACAAAATTTTTTATTACGATTGTGGTTGCTATAAAGTATTATAGAAGCAACTCTTATTATTTTACTGAATTAAATAAGAAAATACCTTTTTTCGCATAAATCTTCCACGTGACGATATCCTAACAATAACTTTTCTACTATGATTTTTATTTTTTTAACATTGCCCAAAAAATCATTTTATTTCTAATAAGAGCAATAAATTTTCTTAAGCTAAACGATTTCATTGCGTAAATGTATTTTGGTGACCGGAAAATAATATAATCATTCAACTCGGTATATATTATTTTAGATTTTAGAATACTAAATATCAAACCTTTTGCAAAAGTTTCTCACAATATTCGGGGAAACAGGTTAAACCAGACTTTGCCTTAAATAGGCCCAGCTTATATAGCATATAGAAGTCTGGGCCTGACATGTTAACATGTTTAAATTTTTTTTCAAAACCTAAGCATAACATGTTTAAAAGTCTAGCCTGACCTGTTAGAATGTTTAAAGACCTGTTATAATATATAATATTGAAATATGCCATAATGTATACATTTAAATATGATAATATTCATACTTTTAAATAGACTTTTCTAACTCTAACAATTAAATTATATTTTTGTATGCATTTTTATAACTAAATAGGCTGACCTGTTAGGTTTAATAGGTTTTTTGGATGGCCTATAGTCTGACCTGTTAAAGTAAATATGTTTTTCAAAAAGCCTGAATCTGACATATTCACAAAAAAAAAACTGGTCTGACCTAGCCTGTTATAAGCAAGGTAATAGATCCATGATAGGCGATTTGGCCTGTTTCCACCCTTAATGATATGTATTAATAAAATAACACATGCCCACATCCTTTTTACTATTGAGTGTAATATATATACACCAATAATGTAATCATGCATCATTCACCCTTCATAGATTATTCTTTTTGTAAAAAACTCATTACAAATATCAACATTTTTTTCTCTTTACTATTTTCCATAAAAGATCTTAAACAAATGTTTGTTGATAATTCTCTCACACTATGGTGTATTATGCATTTTTATTTTTAGCCAATGAAGAAAGTGTGAAAATTGAGAAGTTATAAAGGGAATGATGAGTTACATATTTATATCTCTAAATGTCCATCAATCTCTGGTAACCAGGCAACTTATTGATTCTCATTATCTCGGTTGAGATATCTATCCAACCATTGTCCACCGAAAAGGGGATGAATCTTGGCATTTCAAAGAGCCCCATATACCAGAGTCCCACTACCTCATGTCCCCTCTATCTTCCATGGCATATTCTGCAGTTATGAGATTCTGTTCATTGACAACTTCTTCACCCTCTCTTTCCTTGGGGATTCCACCGCTTCCAACAAATGGCACTTGATAGAATAGTAGTACCCATGCTGAATTATGAATATCATGCATCAATTGGGTATTTGCAAATATTTAATGGTAGTGACAAGGAGCTAGACAATATGCCATCTTTGTACATGAAGGTGTAGAGGGGTTGATTGAGGACTTTGATGAAGATAAGGGTCTCGTGGAAAAATCAAGAAACCAACTTAACTGATATTAAGTTATAGTAATTTAAGGCGGTTTTTAGTAAACAATAGTAACAATATAACACACCTTTCAATTTGCATATTTAGAAGCAAAATCTAAACAATAATGAGTAATATGATTACCACTCATGCAGCATGTTAATAGTTTTAAAAGATTAATTAAGAAATTAGTATCTTATTTAGAAGTGTTTTAAATCAAATTATCTTTATTGGAATTTAAATAATCTAGTCTATGGACTGTGTTGTCTCTTCCTTTCCACTCTAGAAGTGAAAAGCTGGTATACGACTAGTGTTGTATCTTTGCTATCAATTCCTATTTCATAAAATTATAAAAATATTTCTACGATAGCTACAATTATCATGAAATCAAATCAAATCAAATCAAACCAAACAAATTAACCAAATTTTATAACTAGAACTATGTAGTTTTGATTTCCCTATTACACCTAGGGATACGTAAGAGCAAGATGAACTATTGTCAAACACAAATACAAAAAATAAAATATTTTGCTTTATAATTGAAATTTTAATAAATATGTTTAAGGGTATAAAAGTCCATGTGATTAAGGGTATAAAAGTCTATGTGATTAACGAGGATACCGTTTTAATATGGGCGGACAAGATGCTAATACTTTCCTCGGTCCGTAATCAACTCCTGAGCTAAAAATCTTTGTTTAAAATACCATTTTTATCTAATTCAGGCATAATAGAGAATTTTCTATGTTTTAACCGCAAAAACATAGTGACGACTCCAAATCAATTAGGAGAGGTAGAAATTGAGTTTGCTTCTTCCTAAGTTGCAGAGCCGGTCTTCCAACCGAAAATCAGACCGCGACAATCACACATTTCCCTCCCATTCTTCTAAACCTTCACTTCTTCTTTTCTTCATCTTTATAAGGATTTTGAATCCTAAAACAGTGACGAAGAATGAACAACTCTAACAAGAATTGAATGAAGAAGATTAAAAAGAATATATTATTGATTGATTGAATGAAAAGACTTAACTTTAGAAAGGAAATTTACATTCTATTTATAGATCAACTAATTAACTACCTCTAAACTAACTAACCTAGAGAATGACATGTGGAATATCCTAATGGCTAAGAGGAAATGAAGATTGTATGATTAACAAGCCATCACAACTAGTTCTGGTTTCATATGGCAAAGCTTGGTGTGTAGGTCTGATATATCTCTGAAGGTCATATTGGTGCGTGTTGAGGCCATGTTGATGCGCATCTCATGTGCCATGCTCATGTGGTGTGTTGGCTCGGCCATGTGGTGTGTTGGCTCAGCTAGAGATACTTGCGCCTTAGTCATGTTGTGTTGTGTTGGCTCAGTTAGGAATGCTTGAGCCTCAGTCATGGTGTGTCGTGTTGTCTCAGACAGGAATACTCGTGCCTCAGTCACTTGTGTCCCGGTTAAGAATACTCTTGCCTCGGTCAAGAATACTTGTGTCTCGATCAGTTATGTCTCAGTCAGGAATACTCGTCCTCGGTCAGTTGTGTCTCGATGATGCCTAAGTTGTATTGGTCATGTGTATGATTCTATCAGTCATATATGTGTATAATGTCTCGGCCAGACTTGACCAATAGCTTACTCAAGTCATGGTCATCTTTGGCTTGGCTAGATGCATCACGATAGGGAACTTGGCATGATGCTCCTCGATAAGGGTGGAAACATGTCAGGTTTTGCTTTAAACACGCCTAGCTTATAAAGTATGTAGGAGTCTGAGCCTGACCTATTAGTCTATCTAAAAAAAATTCAAAGTCTACGTCTGATCTGTTTAAAAGTCTAGTCTAACCTGTTAGATTGTTTAAAGGTCTGTTATACTATATAATATTAAAATAGTTCATCATGTCTATATTTAAATGATATAATATTCCTACTTTTAGTTAGATTCTTCTAACCCTAACACTTAAGATACATTTTTATATTAAAATTATATATATATATATATATATATAATATTACTTATATTAAAATTGTATAATATGAACATATTATATAATATAATTAAATAGGTTGGTCTATTAGGTTTAATAGGCCTTTTGGATGACATAAAACCTGACATGTTAAAGTAAATAGGCTTTTCAAAAAGCTTGAGTCTGGTCTGTTTATGAAAAAAAGTTTGGCTTGACCTGACCTGTTATAGGCCAAGTAATAGACCCCTGATAGACAGTATGACCTGTTTTCACCCTTACTCCTCGATTAGACTTTGCTGCTTGGCCTATGCATGGCTTACCTTATGTGATATCTTGGCCCTTTTTGGCAATCTTGATCATGGTTTTGATTATGTTTCTCATCATTGTCTAATAATCTTATCTACTTCTCAACCTCACTTTCCATCATCATCCAAATCACTTCCCAAAATCTAGAGTATTCACTTCAAATTTTTAATCTTTATATTTCTCCTCCTTCTGATGAGAATCTCTTCAGGAGATTCTAAGAACGATCTTTTCTTGGTTGTTGTTTGCTTGTTTAAGGCCACGGTTTGTAGTGTTTAGGTTTGTGTTTGGATGTGTTTGTAAGATAACAAGAAATAGGCAGCGGATAAAAGAAGATGGAATAGGTTGAAGGGTGATATGGCGCCACAACAATGGAATGTTGATAAGCCGGGTGATGTTCGCCACAAGAACGTGGTTCTTGATAAGAACTTATAACCTTGGTTCAGCCAAGGAGTTTGGAGAGAAACTCTCAACAAGGATGACAATCCTCAATTTTTAATCAAAACTCAAAAACTGTTTATTTCATCAAATCTGAATACAACTTATAGGAAAGCATTTAGGTTTGTATGTGAAACCCTAGCCCTAAAAGTGTGCACGGCTACACTAATTTTCCACATGGAAAAGTCTTACACGAAAATAAAGCATAAAATTAATGGAAAAACGAAAAATAAGAAAGTTTTAATACAAATGCAAAAACTAAGAAAATTCAGTCTTGGATTCCTCTATTTGCCTTGATGAATCTGGTCATCCCATGTAGACTTGGACCCCACGAATTAAAGGGCTGCATGGTGCTTTGGATTGTCTTGAATGCCTTGCACAAACTTCACAATTACAATTAATGCTCTTGTTGAGTGCACATTCCTTCACTTAGGCTGATTCATGCACGGTTGAAAAAGGATGAGTGAGGTTTGAATCTGAATTGAGTTTGGCACAAATTCCTCACTAAACATTAAGGCTTTGAATGATTTTTGTTTGGTGAATAGCACTCCATAAAAGCCACGGTTCAAAAGGCCAAGCACCTATTCAAATGAGTCTTCAAGTCTTGAACAAGGAATTAAATGCTTTGCACAAGTTTCTCAGGGAAATAATGCCTTGGCCGAATTTTTTAAGGCATGGCACAAAACACACCCCTTCATTAAGTTGATTGCACGAATTGCATAGGAGAAATAATGTACATTTATTCTGAAATTCAAATAAGTTAAGACACATTAAATGCTTGAAATAAAAGAATTAAGACACATTAAATGCTTGATATAAAAGAATTAAGACACATTAAACTAGTCTTAAAAACAAGTTAGAAAGAAATAGGAAATGTTAGGACACATTAAATATGTCCTAGGCCAAGCTTCAAGCTTGGCCGTGCCCTTATTTAAAGGGTAGGGAAATCTTTTCCCCATCTTGGCCTACACTTAAAGCAATGTAATAAAAACGAAAATAACTCCCTTGGGTTGGTTTTGGAGGATGCTCCTTGATGGTCTTTATGATCTTTATGAAGATTGGATTGGGTGGCTTCTCCTTGATGTTCTTTATGAGGAGCATAAGTACATTTAGTCCAAGTTTGGGCCTTATTCTTGGCTTGGGCCCACTTATGCCTAATAGCTCCTTCTTTGGAATCTTGGGCATTTTCTGGATCACATCACCTGCTTCCTCACATTAAGTCCCCATTACTCATTATGTAAGGAATGGATTCAGATGTTTTATTCCTCAATACTGAATTCTTTATATACCCAAAAATTGTTCCTAAAAGCTAAACAAATTTGTTTACATATCACCTTCAGATTTGATCTTAGGACAATAACAAACCAAATTAATTTAAACAAATTTGTTTACATATAACATTCAAATTTGATTTTAGGATAATAACAACCTAATCAATATCAGCAAAAATCTAAAAAAATTTGTTTCATGGATTTGGTTTGTTATTACCACATCCCCCCTCAAGTGGGAGCATGGAGATTCAGAATGCCCAACTTTCCTAGGAAGGATTCAAACTATTGTTTTCCCAAAGCTTTGGTCAAGATATCTGTGATTTGAGCAGTAGTAGAGACATAGGTTGGAAGAATATTGTGGTTGGAAGACTTCATTACGAACAAAATAGTGTGTTGTTTTTTGATTTCCAAGGCGGATATCCTAACTTATTGTATCATACTTCTAGCTCATTCATTCCTTCAACTTTGCATAACTTCTTCGTTGAGGTTTCTAAAAAAAGATAGAGTTCATTACTTCGTTCACCCGAACCAATCATCATCTTCGAGGTTCGGTCCTCTACAACACACAAATCACTAGTAAACTAAACATTATAGTTTGAGTCATCTAACAATTGTGATATACAAATCAAGTTGCATTTGAAATGAGATACATAAAGTATTACTATTTCTTCCTTAATAGAGATGATAGTGTGTCCATTTGGAAGTCCAATAGGACATCCAAGCACGTCCCTCATGCTGCACATGTATTGCAAATCCCTTGACATGTGATTCGATACCCCCACTACCAAGTATTCAAGGTGAAGGCTTTTTCTTTTGAACATATTCGGTTCTTGAATATATCATAAAACCTTCACCTTTAGTCATCATGTGTGTCATACATATTTTCTCAATAGTTTTTTTGTTTGCTCTAATATTATATAAAGGAATTGATTGAAATGTTTTAATCCTCTATACTACATTGTTTATATATATAAAATTTGTTCATAAAATATAAACAAATATGTTTATATATTACATTAAGATTTGATTTTAAGATAATAACAAACCAAATTAATTTAAACAAATTTGTTTACATTTCACCTTCAGATTTGATTTTAGGATAATGACACCATAATCAATATAAACAAATCTGTTTACATGAATTTGGTTTATTATTATCACATTACATTATCCCTCCACATTCCCAAAATCCTCATTTCTCACTCATAATTCCTCGTTTTTCCTCATTTCCACTATTATTAATTTTTATTGTATGCTTCATTATGTATGATTTTGTTGGAAAGGGATCTCTCCAGTACTAGAGAGTCCAATGCTGAATAGGATAATGACATGTGGCAAAAAAAATCTTTTTAGCGGTCATGATTTCATATTATTTTTGAATAAAAAATAAATAAATAAAGTTTGAAAAAATTTCAACTATATATTTTAGTAATGGCATCTCCATTACTGGAGAGGAGTTAAACTCGATTTTGTTGTGTGGTTCACATTAAATGTGATTTATTACTCTATGTTGTTGTAGATGTAATCATATTATTTTAGTTGGCATTGCAATAGGTTACATATGAAGATTTTTTTGAAGAATGCACACTAGATTTACCCGCATTTGTTGACTTAAGGTTACTAGCATAGTAGTTTTCTTGAAAAGTACATAGCCAAAAGTCACGAATGTGAGTTTGTGGGGGTGAATTTTAGTTTATATTTGCAACTATATTTTTTATTGGGTTTGATTATTTGGTTTATTCTTAATTTAAATTAAGGAATCTTTAAATATTTTCATGGTTTGATTTTCGGTTGAACATCAATTACACAGCTTAGGAAGAAGTATAACTCAATTTCAATCTATCCCAAAATATTCAGAGTTGTCATTATGTTTTGTGTGATTAAAACCTAGAAAACTATCTTTTATGTACAAATTTGATAATTTGATCTTTGAATAAGAGTTCTGAGCTCGAGAGCCAATTACAAATTGTGGAATTAATTATACATCATTAAAACGTAAAAAACTCTCGTTAGTTGCATGAATTAAATATACCTTTAATTTATTTCATAAAAAAACTAATTACTACAATACAATAACATATTTTTATTTTATTTTTGTGTCTGACAATAGTTCATTTTGCTCCTACGTATTCTTAGATACAATAGAAAAATCAAGTTTACTTAGTTCTAAGTTAAAAGTTGATTAGTTGATTTGATTAAAATCCTAGAAATTATTTTAACTAGTCGTAAGGGAATTAACAGCACAAGAGTCATCATTGGTCACTAAACGGCCTCCAACTTCGATAAATAAGATAGGCAGTACCAATGTCTGCAAATGTTTCTTGGTTCGAAGTAGAAAGTAAGGTACGATATGAGCATCAACATCGCTATTAAATTCTCAAAAAATAAATAAATAAAATATTTATTTGTCAAATAATTTACTTTTAAGGAAGAACTAGCAAGTTACCCGTGCATTTGCACGGGACGATATTTTTTACCGCATGATTAATAACACATATTACATGTGCATTTATGATTAAGAATATGTATGTTGCTCGTGCATTCGCATGATTAAAACCATATATGTTGCCAGTGCATTCATATTGCTAAAAATTATTAATTATATATAAAATCATACGGTCAGACCATACGGTTTAACTGTTTAAATCGGATAAACTTAATATGGGTCATCTACTGATTTAACATCTTGCTCGACTTTCTCAACATTGTTTTTTACACATACATAACATGATATAGTTAGTAGTATCCTATTAATCAAAAAAATCATCAATAAATTTATAATTTCATTATTATTTGATTCTAAAATAANTATTGTTATAGTAATATTATATTTTAATATTGCATAGGTAATCATATTCCTTTTATTTTTAAATAAATCACACGTCATGATGGCTTGAAAGATTGACACATGTCATGAGGGAGTTCTTGAGAGATTGACACATGTCATTGAGAGATTGACACATGTCATGAGAAACCTTTAGTTTTGATGAGAGGTTGACACATGTCATGAGGGCTTGAGAGATTGACACATGTCATGAGGGAGTTTATTTTATTATATAGGTAATAGATTAATAGCAAAAGATTGGGGATTGGTCGTTAACTTACTTCTCAATCTGGTAAATAGCAAAGTAAATACAAATGATTGCAACCATTTTTTCAACTTGAAGCAGCAAGCAAGATACAACATGAGTCATAACCGTACTATTAAATTCCAAAATAGTTAATCAAATCATTTTATTTGTTAAAAATTATTTTAATGGAGAATTAGTAGCGGAAGAACCAACATTGGTTATTAATTGACTCTTCACTTCAATAAATAACAGAAGTATTATAAACCAACATAACCATTTCACAATTCAAAGTAGAAAGTAAGATATAGTACAAGCTCTAACCTCACTACTAAATTTCCAAGTTAATTTATTTAAATTATTTTTATATTATTTAAATATTATCATTATTTATTAAATGACCTTTAACATTTTTAATGAAAAGAAAAAAACTATTAAAAATAACGAATATTTGAAAGTAAAATAAACTCAAATGTTTTATTATTTTTTAGGCATGGCATTTAAATATAAAAATACATAGGTCTAACATATTAAAAATATTATATGTTTTTTTTATATAAAATAAAAAAAAATATTTGATCTTGAGCTATCTACTATATCTTTAGTCATCTCCCAAAAGTCTTAAAATAATGGTAATAAAATGACAACCCAAAAACTATTTCTTCGTTTAAATGATTTCTTGGTTATAATCACTACGTCAGAGTTGAAGTTTAACAACGCACATTTTAAATATATAATAGCATTTTCTATATGAGTGCAATAGTATATAGGCATGATTAACAACGTTTATATGGACGCTGTTATATGTCATACAACAACAATGCCACCTTCAACGAGCGTTGTTATATATATGAAATATATAACAATGCAAACTACATGGAGCGTTATTGTATTATTCATAAATATTCTCAACAACACAAACATACAACAACGTTACTTACAACAAGTGTTGCCTTACCGTGATCTTTCAAAGAATGGCTAAGTGTAGAAAAATTTCAGCCTTGGGAGTAGAAACAATGTCAAGTGTAGGTTCGGCCATGGACTTGGTTTTTGCCTTACTTTCCTTCCTTTCTTTTTCAATCTTAGCCCTTAGCCTCTTTTGATCCTCATGGACTTGTTTAGGGCTCACATGTGACCATGGTGCATAAATGAGATCTTGTTGGTGAAACCATTATGGCTAGTGTTCTTTTCATATTGCCATGGTCTCCCCAACAACATGTGGCTAGCTTCCATAGGAGCCACATCACATAAGACCTCATCATGGTACTGCCCTATGGAGAAGGGTACCATGACTTGTCTATCCACAACCAACTCACCCACATCACTTAACCATTGGAGTTTGTAAGGGGAGGGATGTGGTTTAGTTTCAAGGTCTAGCTTTGACACTAGCCTTTGGCTAACCACATTAGTGCAGCTACCTCCATCAATGATCAACGTGCATACCTTGCCATGGACCAAACATCTTGAGTGATAAAGGTTGTATTTTTGGCTTTTTTCATGCCTCTTAACTTGGCTGCCCAAGAGCCTCCTCATCATCAAAATGTCACCATCAAGCATGAATGTATCATCATCACACTCCTCTCCACTAGATGGTTTAGATTGGGACTCAACGACACCATTAGTGATCACCATTGTCCTTTTTGTAGGACATTGAGAGGCAATGTGACCATGGCCAAGACACTTGAAACACTTCACGTTTCTAGTCTTCACATTGGTCTCCAAGGTTGGTTGGGTGGTTTTGTGGCTGCCCATGGCCTCCTCGGCCTTAGGGCTCTCCCTTTTCTGCTCATCTATCCAAGAGTGGGATTTTGAAGTACTAGAGGAGTACTTAGACTTCTTCCTCTTAATTTGTTGCTCTACCTTCATAGCTTTTTGTACTAGGTCATCTAGCTCCATATAAGGTTGCAACTCTACCACATCTTGGATTTCCGGATTCAATCCATGAAGAAATCTAGTCATCGTTGCTTCACGGTCCTCATTGAGGTTGGACCTAAGCAAGGCTAATTCCATGGCTTTGAAATATTCATCTACTGTTTGGGACCCTTGAGTGAGCCTTTGTAGCTTGTTATGCACATCTCTATTATAAGAATGAGGTACAAACCTCCTTCTCATTGCTCTCTTCATTTTATCTCATGTATCAATGGCTACATCCCCACATCTCACTCTGTCTTTTTAGTGCTGATCCCACCAAACCATTGCATACTCTTGAAATTCAAGGGTTGCCACCTTGACTTTCTTTGCCTCTGAATAGTTGTGACAATTGAAGACTTGTTCCATCTTCAATTCCCATGCTAAATATGCCTCTGGATCACTCATCCCCAAGAAAGTAGGGACTTTGATCTTAACACCATCCAGATCTCCTCTATGCTCACGATTTGGGCTTGTATTTGCACCCTCTCTTTGCCTTCTATGTCCACGAATTGAACTAGCATGACCACGGCCAGGGCTGTCATGGTGCTCTCCATGTTTCCTTCCATGGCCATGGTTTGTTCCATCATGGCCACGGCTGCCATGTCTCCTTTCACTATCATACACACTTGAAGAATTGTGCATATCCTCATGTCACAGCCTCTCTTCTCTCCTAGGCCTCCTCCTTCTTCTTTCATGGCCATTTGAATTGCCATGATTTTGTTCATCCAACCTCCTATCATAATGGATCCTCAACTCCTCCAATTGTTGTTGAAGAGTTTGGAATTGGGCATCCATCATGTTCTGAAGTCTCACAGTTAATGAGGCTGATCTTGGTGAAATCGTAGGACTCATTTCTGGACTTGACATTGCTCAAGCTAAAGTAGCTCTGATACCATTTGATGACAACCTCTAGGGGGCTGCCTTTGAATTAAGGATCGTTTAGCTTGAGAATTTGGGGCTTTTACGACCTAATTCAGTTTTGTGTGAAAGCTAGGGTTTTTAGGCTGTTTTTGGTTTCGGTTAGGTATGATGTAGGGATGTTTGGTTGATGTAATGTGTTTAGGTTTGGTTTAAGGTTGGAGAAGGTGTTTTAGGGTTTATTTTATGCGTGAGGCAGGTTGTATGAGTTGTAGGTTAAGGTTGAAGGTGGAAAAGAATGGAAAGGGAGAAGCGCCACAAGCATGGAAGCTTGATAAGCTATGGAGTTCGCCACAAGCAAGGATGCTTGATAAGAACAAGTATGGTGGCCACGGCCAACCTAGGTTTAGGAGAAGTGCTCTCAACT
>NC_032019.1:32724648-32750476 GCF_001865875.1 Lupinus angustifolius | reverse complement strand
ATAAAATAATAATGTAATTCCTAATTAAATCAAGTAGATAAGATCTTAAATAATGTAATTTGGGTTGAATAGTCTCCACGGTTTGGAAGAAGATTGAGATGAGATGATTTCCTTGATTTGAGGAAGCTTGATTCGAATTTGGTGTTGGTGTTGTTGGCTTGGTTCCTTGCATTTGAGTTTGGCCGAAATTATGTGGAGATTTGAGAAGATAATGTGTAGATTTGGTTGTTGTGACTGATTTGAAAAGATTATATTTGTTGGTTATCTCCAAGTTTGAAAACGTGTGCCATATACCCTTGAATTCAAATTCAAATCTATCTTCTTTCAAATCCAAATTCAAATTCAAATTCAAATTCAAATTGCTAAAACAAACCTATCTTCTTTTAAATTCGTTTTCCCTCCATGCCTTATCTCCTTGTTTGCCTTAGAGATAAAGTGTTAGCTGAATTGCCTTATCTCCTTGTTTGTCCTTATAGATAGAGTTCCTTACGTGCCTCCTTCCTTGAAATGATCATGCATTGACTTCCATTTGCCCTAGCCACGTGAAAGGCTTACCCTTGAACCTAAGTAAACTACTTGGTCATGAATATGGACCAATGTTACAAATAATTCCCAACCCATATTACATGAATTAAATATTAAAAATACTTGAATGAAAATAAACCTAAGACTATATGAGAATGCAATCTCATTTATTTGAATCAATGAAAATAAAATAAACCTAAGTAGAAAGTGACCTAAGGACATAAATGTCCTCCTCACATACCCTCTCCTGGGTCAATTGTGTCCTTTGAGACTTTAAGGACCCATGCCTTGGCTTTGGCCCTAGTTGTAGGACCATCATGACTTCTCTTGTCCTTGGGATCAAAGGCTGCCTTAGGAGGGTTTACATCACTCCACCCCTTCTTGTAGTATTTTTTAAAACCATTTTAATAATTTGAATTGATTTTTTTTCTAAATTAAGTAAAAACAAATAGACAATTAATTATTTTAAATTTGAAACAAAATTTTCAATAATTAATTGACCATTGATTAGGATTCAAAAATTCAAATTAAGATAAAAATGGTTATAAGACATCTAAAAATGTATTTTTTTTTGTGATAAAACCTAAATATCATATCATCTTATTCCTCTATTCTAAAGATGATGTTCTTATTGGTCTCTTTTTTCCTCCCAAATCATGAGTGATTAGTTCTCTATATTTTTAGGATATGATTTTGTCCTTTTATAATAATGATGATTAGTTAATTGTTTCTTCAGTCTCTTCAATATTGTGATTTGGTTATTAGTCTGTGCATTCGTGTGATTTTATTGGCCACATATTTTTATCTCAAAGGTATATCCGGGGAGCACAGAGATGAGAACTTAAATATCATTTTTAATAACCAAACTTGAGCCTTAATTCATGAATGTAGTCTTAGTCTTCCAAGGGTCGCATTGGGTTGCCATAGAGAGATTGGAAAAATATCATAATTCTCTTGGCACATTTACAAGTTGTTGATCTGAGTATACACAAAACGCTAGTGATTTTGGGACTTCAAGTGCAACTGACCTAGAACCAAAAAGGATTTTTTTTTTAGAAGAAGATGACGATATAGAGAAAGAGCAAAAGAAAGACGTGGAAGTATGCAAGCAAATGGATGGTGAATATAAGAAGCCACTTAAGGACTATAGAGCACCTAATGCTCAAGGTCAATGATCAAGAATCAAGACGAGTCATAGAAGTGGATCATTTCACCATCCCGCCTGCTCTATACTCCATGACCAGGTGAAACCACTTTAACATATTAACTTCAAAAGACCCTAATGATCAAATAGATATGTTCTTGGAATTTTGTAAGAATCTTAGGAACGAAGTGGTGTGTGAAGATGTCATCCCCCTTTCCATGATCTCACCATCTCTCATAGATAATGCTCGATCATGATTGAAGTCGATGCTCACTTATACAATCATCACTTTGAAAATATTGGAGCTAGCTTTTGAACAAATATTTCCCACCTTTTAAAACTGTCCACGTCGGGAATCAAATCAAGTCACGAGATTTAAACATGACCTTTGAAATAAGTTTTAAAAATATTTTTATTATCTTTTTATTTTTTTCAAATAAAATAGGTGATAGTCTTCTAAACTTACTATGATTTTAAAATTTTGGGTTTTTCTCAACTTAATAGTGGTTGCATTTAAGGGGTTTGAGATTATGTGGCATTATAAATGTATTTTCTTTCCAAATTATGAAATTTCTCATTTGGATATAAGTCGACCAATAGTAAACAAGTATTCGCGTGTTTACTTGTATTTTGTAGGATTACCATTTATACCCTCATTATAAATGTGTTAAAACCTAGGTGTTTGGAAACACAAAGAGAAGAAAGAACATCGGCGAGGAGCAAAGCTAAAAGAGAATGGAATCGAAAATTGATGAAGACAATATCAACTCCTATAACAGTTTTAAGGTTATATCTCCATCGTCAACCTTGCTATCGTCACTGTCATCAATGTCACCACCACCATCGCCAGTATCGCCCTCAAGTATGACTTCTTATGCCGATATATTATTTAGTTAATCTTGGTGATATATGGATCATGTTTGTCAAATTGTCATTTGTAAATAAGCACTAAGGTAAATCAATTAAACCCCTCAAATCTTTTGTTTATTATTATATTTACCTAACTCCTAAGGGTTGAATGCACTAAGCCCTACTTGATTGACCTAAAAGTTTGATTTTGCAATTGAAACTATAAACAATAGATCATATGGTATCAACTGCAATTGTGCCAATGTTTTCCCCCCTTCTCTCCTATAAACAATAGATCATGGGTTGGATTTGCAAAAATTTAGATACTCAAATATTATTTGGGCACTAGAGAACTTTTTTAAAGCTTTGAAATATAATTTTTGTGACCATTTGTATCACCCACTCTTAAAGAATTTATTTTATCTATCAATTTTCATTCGAAATTGCCAGATGCATTTGTTGTAAAATAAATTGGGCTTTATTTTATATTATTTTCTCAATTGCATATGTGATTGAAATTTAAAGTGTTCAAGTCCATCAATTTTATGTCCATGGGATATTAATGATCACTAATATTGACTTTGTAAGTTCCATGGCTCACCTCCTCTTTGAAGCATGTTTATATGTTCTTGTGCATTGTCTATAGTGCTTCATATGAAGGTGCATGATTCATTTTACATCTTAGCCATTGATAATGCAGAAAATTTGATTAACCGTTAAGGATGACAACTTGTTACTTGAGTGTATTCATTTTGTATCATTTGGCATCACTATCACTTTTTTTAAGGGTGGGATAGTTGATTATGATTAATGTGTAAAAACGATTCAAGGTATATGGTACGAATACAGATCACTTATCCCAAAAATATGTCTCTGCCTCTGTTTCGTTTCAATAAAATTTTGACATCTAATAAAAATTAATATGTATATTTCCCACGACTCAATTTTTTAATAGATATTACAATTTCATTGGACTAAGATATTATTGGAGACAAAATTGGGGACAATTGATCTGCATATGTATGGTGCACCTTAACTTAGTAGCATTGTAGAACTCACTTTTGTTCTCAAGGTGTTTAGTACACTCATGGAAAGGTTAGTAAAGAAACACTTAGAAACACTATGATTGTACGTGAAATATTCAGGAACTCAAAAGATATTGTATGTTGTATAAGATATAGTGTGATAATCTACCTTACAAGTTACTACTATAGTGGGAAATGAAAGTGAAGCTAGACAATGAAAGATTATGTCAATATCATTTTATGAGAATAAACATGTGAGTGTGAAAGAAAGATACAAATGGTAGAATGACATATAGTGGAATAACCACTTCAATCAGCTTGAAGGATCGAGGGAGAATAAGCCGAGAAGTGAAGTCTATGAATAAGTGTACCCTTAACATACTAGATGATGTGAAGAACAACTATATAGTCTTAGGAGTGAGGTGTTGGAATGGTAGAGGGTGAATCATGTAACAATTTATCATCCAAAAGGAGAAAAATTAACTAAGATTATGGAAAATATGGTCAATGAGTATGCAATTGTAGTCATGATATCATTGTAAAAATTCTAACATTGTAATATTGCAATTACAAATATAGAATGCAATTTAAAACACAGGAGCTAATAAAGCAAAGTTCTCATCATAGTCAATATCAAATTCTTGTGTACTAAATCCTTAGAAAGGAGATGCACTTTGGAATTGATCATGTAAACCCTTCTATGATGTCAACAAGTTTCTTAGGAGAAGGAGGATTAACAAGGTTCCAAGTCCCATTACTCTTATTGCCTAGCCTAGTGCCAATTAGAACCAAGAAGCTTGTTAATTGGATGGGAGAAAAATTTATATTGAGATGCATACAACATGTTATATTTAGAGATAAATATGTTTATGTTTTTAGTGCTATCATTTAGGATTAAATTTTAATTGGAATTAAATCTTTAATGTATTGTCAAAATTTTATTGGTTGTCTCTACATACGTCTTCATACAAGTTTTTCTCATTAGATGGAGATGGAATAAAAATGTAGATAGGGATCAATAATCAAAAATACTGTTAGGAATTAAGTACGTGAGGAGAGTCCAACCTAAAAGACTAGTCTATTAGGTAAGAGAGCTTCATAACTTAAATATCACATTGAGTTTGTTATTCTACTCAATGTAGCACTCCTAACAACTACCTCATCCTAATGGTTGAATTATTGGACTTAGTGACCCTTCCTAATGATCAACTATTTTTATTCATGTTAACATACACATGAGAGATTTTTGAAAAGCTTGGCCTATTGTTAAGATGTCATGCTCCAAGTTAGAATGTCAAGTTCCATGTGATGGTGAAAATGTATGTATGTTTATTACAATATAAGTACATGATCTTGAAAAGTATAAAACAAAATATTCATTTTCAAACTGACAACAAGACATAATTGAACAAAATATTATCCAATAAATAGAAGAAAAAAAGGTAAAAAAAAAAGTAAATGCATGTTTTCCTTTTATACTTATGTTGGAAGTGACTCATTATTTTTTTTCCTTTTTGTGATACACAGGAAAAGTGATGAAAAAAAGTGAAGAGACCAACACTGAGCTTCCTTCAGACATGCTTGAGACCATTTATAAGAAGCTAGACTTTGATGAACTTTTTCAATTTGGTGGAGTGTGTGAAGATTGGAGGAAAGTCCACAAAAATGAAAGAGAAAATGTCATGAAATCTCGTGCACCACTAGTAATCCAAACTTCTTCATATGCTAAGAAAATCTATTTTTTCTTTAGCATATCAAAACATGAGATGTATAGCACCAAGTTGGCTAACTTTTGGCGCTTATCCTATCTTGGATTTTCAAGCGGAAGTGTCATTATGGAAAATTATCAGAGTGACAAGATTTTGATAATGAATCCATTTATAAGAAGAAAGATTGAAATCAGTACAAGATCACTTATATCCTACCCTATTCCAAGCTCATGCAATGTCACTCTTGCATTTGTCAAAGGTACTCAAGACTTTATCATAGCTTTTTTATGCAAAAGTAATTTCAGTTTGGATATCTATGATTCTAGGAAATCTTCTTGGTTTACTTATTCAAGATATGGAAGACCGTTCATGATTGCAGACTTAGTGGTTTTGAATCATACTATGTTCTTTATCACTAACACAGCCAAAATTGGAGAATTGAGATTGAATAGAAATCATGGAAAGGAACTATTTCTAGAACTGAAAAATGCTCCAAATATCACTTCTTCAACCCTTAGGTTGATTAGCTGTGATGGGAATCTTCTGGTTGTGAATTTTAGACCTAGAATATTCTTAGAAGTGTACAAGATTGACATGCTAAGAATGGAATGGGTTAGGTTGGAAAGTTTGGGAGATTTTGCATTGTTCTTAACTCTACAAAGAAAGTGTTACACCTTAAGGAACCCAGAAAAGTGGGGGTATGAGAAGAATCATTTGTATTATATTAATGGTGAATCTGCAAAATGCTTTGTATATTCAATGGAGAATGAACTGGTCAAAAGCAACATGCCTTATAGAGCACTTCCTGCTTCATCAAACTCAAAATCTAAGTTGTACTGGTTGGATTGGTGTTTTCCTAATGAACGTGATGAGATAGATTATTCAATAATGCAGTAACCTAACTTGGTTACATGACATTATGTATATGTGGATTATGAACTTGTATCAGTCCATTATGAACTTCTATTTCTTTTTTATTTTTCTATCTTTTGTTTATGTATAATTTGAGTAGATTGGAAAACTTTGTCAGATTATGTGTGTTTGGAACCTTTGCTCAAGTTATTATTTAAATTTGGAGACTTATGTGTTTACCTTTTAATTTAATTTCCTGGTTTAGCTTGCATATTCTCTTAAATTTAGGCTTAGAAATTAGTATAAAATATATCCTATAGATTTCATTCAAATTTTCCTTATTGGATATTGATTGCATGATTGAATGAAATACATGTATTAAAAATTTCTTTTGAGGATTATTTGATTTAAGATATTGTATACATGTTAACGTATGTAAATTATTGGTTTAATCATAGACAATTTATTGAATGCCAATTTTTTTAATTTAAATTTAGTTTTTTCTTCTTCTAATTTTGTACGATTTTCAAAATTTATTTTCATAAGTTAGTATTTATCAAATAAATTGTCTAATTATTAAATTCTTATGATGTTTTACTAATTATTCATACTAAAAATTAAAACTTATCTAGGTAGACAAATATACTTTATATTACAATATTTTTATTTGAATTTTATACAAATATTAAATTTACTTGCTATAGTAAAATTGTTTGTAATTTAAGCTATATCTCAGATAACATACAAGCTCAATGATCTATATTAAATATGGAAGAGTAATACATGATGACAATGAGAACTTGAGCACTTTGAAGGAGATTAATTACTCATCTAAATGATTGGTATACCTACACACAAGTTCTAAAAGAAAAAAAAGTGGTTTGTGTTTGTTTATATAAATAGACTTAGGGCAAGTCTTACAAATATTTTTGAGGATATGAATGAAGAAATAGGATACATGTTTATATAATTAGATTATTAGTTTCATCAAAGGCAATTTATTGAACTTTAGTGCCCAATTTCTGTTTAAACTAGATTTCCTCCCACTAATTTTGTACAAATTTCGAAGCTTATTTTCATAAATTAGTACTTTCAAATCAATTTCTAACTATAAAATTGTTATCATTTTTTACTCGGCTTTTCATAAAAAAAGTATACTTAGATAGACAAATATATTATATCAGTAATCTTTTTATTTGAATTTTATAAAAATATTGGATTTACTATAGTCAAATTATTTTCTATGTGTAAAGTTTTATATCGTATCGTATAGGTTTTAAAACCCATGTTGAGTATCTAGGAACAATATATATTGAAATGAATAATTATATACGGAAGGAGATTAATTTCTCACTAAAACATGTATAAATCTGACAGAAAGTCTAAAATAAAATAAAACTAGTTTATATGTGTTTGTTTAAATTTGATGTTAGAGGGCATCTTACAATTTTTTTTAAGTAGTACATTGATAGTAGGGATGAGTAAGACCCAACCCAATACGTAAACCTGTCTCAACCCACTAACATAGAGATGGATCTGACTCGTCCAAATAAATAAAAAAGGACAGACTCAATTAAAAAGGACAGACTCGTCGTCAAAAAAAGATGGGTTCAGATCTATGTTCGAGTCAACCAAGTCGTCCCTTATATTTATATATAAAAAATAGTTGAATAAGTACCTATCAATACTCATATGTTCACCCCATAGAACTCAAATACCTACAAACTCACACAATATATTCACACCACTTATTGATAGAAAACGAGTTAATTTTTAGTTTTTGTGTACACCAATTTAAGTTTTATTTTTTAGTTAATAGCTAGTTATTTTATTCATTTTTGTGTGAACTTTTGAGTATTAACATGTTGTTGTCATTTCAGTTCTCATGTGTTTTTTATCCCTTACAAGAACACTTCCGCTTATGTTGGCACTTGAAAGTTTAAATTGTTCTGAAATTTTCAATGTCTTCTATAATATTCAGTCACATGATTGTAATAATTTTTAGTTTGTAGGATGCAATTTACGATTGGTAGTTTACATACTGATGTATGTGTGATGCAAATTTTAGTTGAGTTTATATACATATTGTGATAATTTTGATTGTACATGCTTAAAGCTTTGAGGGAAAAATCAACATTTATCATTTTGTCCTTTTCCAACCTGCACTCGTCCTTATCTTGACCCGTCTTATTTTGGACTTATCCCTCACGCATCAGGGATGAGTTCGAATTTAAAAATTGATCTGATCAATATTTAGGGACAGTTGATGGATATGCGTAACTCATCCCACACTTACCCCTAATTGATAGGATTAAGAAAGAGCTAATGACTAGGATATAAAGGGAGGATGATTATCAAAATACATCCTATTTACTAATAGTGAGCAGACCCTACCCACTCATTTGGTTGGCCTAATCATGATCAAACTCAAATAGGGTCGAGGTGTTATCGGGTCTAGGGTCAAGTTCGGGCTTAAAGTTAGACACATTCAATATTTAAGGTCATGTAGGGGACAAATATGACTCAGCCTAGACCCGTCCTATGGTTACTCAGTCATTATATTTTTATGTGTTTGTATTCAATTATATACAAAGTAATGACATCTTTTTGGTCGAAAATATCATTGATTTTCTATTATTTTCATCATATATATGATTAAAATATATACACATGTTATTTCATATGTCAAATATATATTCTTAATACTAAATAATATTGAGAAAATTTTATCCAAAAGAGATATGTATTATATTTAATCATGTCTAGGTCGAGTTTGAGTTTATAGGTTGACTCAGTCGACATTTAGGATTGGGTTAGCTTTGGATCTAAGGCCGGGTCCAAGTTCAAAAAATGATTCAGTCAACATTTAGGGTATGGTAAGGGACAAGCCTTACCCGAACCAACCCGACCCATGATCACGCGTAGATTTACGACCGTCCACATTTCTTGTTCTACATTAAGGGTGAGTTTGGGTTAGGTTGGATCGAATAAGGTTTGTCTCTTACCTAGTCCTAAATGTTGGTCAAATTATTTTTCCAATCCGATCTAGATCCAAATATAATGCATATCCTTTTTAGATAATTTTTCCTAATATTACCTATTAGTATGTATATCTAATTTAGCATATGAATTGATATATATATATATATATATGATAAAAAACCAGAGAACCATTGATATTTTTTATTAAAGAGGTGTCATTACTTTGTACACAATTGAATAGATACACATACAAATATGATGAATGAGTGACAAAGAACATGTCATAATTGTCTCTTACCCCGACTCTAAATATTGATCAGATCTAGTTTTTGAACCCGAACTCAGTTAAAACTCGATAACTTTTAGGTCGATCATGATTGAGCAAAACCGAGTAAGCGAATAGGGTTAGATCCTACTAGCAAAAAATTTGGTTTCCCACAAGTATCCTCGCACTGGAGGCAATCATGTTCGAGTCGGGAACATCCACAGGTACGTGGGGCTAACTCTCATAGTGGACATTTTTCCATCTACATAACTCAAACCTGAGACTTACTTAAAGGGAATCAAGCATGTACCACTTGAAAACGTCCGTTGGTTACTCGCCCCTAATTTCACCAAACAAAAATGAACATGGAAAGTAAGTTGGAATTTATTTTTCTTTGCACCAAAAATATAAAATCTTTTCTTTAATTTTTTATAACTTAAATTTTAATACATAATTTTAGTTGATTTTTTAGTCTCTAAACATGTCATCTTGGAAGGGATCAAGTAATAGATGTCTAATGGTCATGAGTGACAATAGAAGATAACTAATAGCAAATGACAAGTTAATTAGTTAGTAGCTAAATTAGCTGGAAAATTATATAAAAGAATTTATATAATGAGAAAGTTAAGTTGATATAAATGTATTTCCCAAATCAGGATTTATAGACTTGAAACCTTTCTCAAATTTGCCTATAATTAAATAGGGATACGATGCTATTTTTGATTGAATAAATCTATTGACTAGAGTGTAATATCCTCTTATATCTTGTCAGTTATACTCATATTTATATGTCACCTAATGTCTTTTTAAGATTAACAATAAACTTATAACTCTATATAATAAGAGAGATTTTTCAACAAAAAAATACAAGTTTATAAGACATCATTTGATAAATCCTCCCAAGGCTTCTTTTTTTTCTTTCTTTCCTTCCAAAATCTAATTCTTAAACAAATCTTAAATTGACTTTCTGCCACAAATATCACCTTAACAAGCTAGAGCACAAATCTTCAAGAATCTCACTAGACACAAGCATCATGTTTTCTTTTATTTCGAAATTATTATAACCTATAAATAAAGAGAAAATATTTTTTGGTATATAAAATTTTAGGTGAAATAAATTTTAATGTTTCACCGAGATTTGTACAAATCTTATCATAACTATACTAACATGGATATAAGTCTTCACATGAACGGTAGATTTTGAACTCGACATTACAGACTTTAACTTAATTCTTTACTATTAGACTAACATTTCTTAAAATATAATAATAAAAGTTTAAAAGCTCTTTTGTGTTATAGTCCTTTAATCTATATTTATGAATGGATTCTTTTTTAACCCTTTCTTTAGCAAAAACAATTTAAATGTCAAATTTCACCGTTAAATAAATTAATAGAGGTTTAATAAAAGAGCCTATTTTATGAATAAGAGAATTTTAAAGCTTGATTGAGATGAAAATAAAGTTGGTAATTCATATTTATAAAAGGTGTAAAGTTTAAAGGGATAGATACATTTTTTTTCATATTTTTGTATAACCAAGATTATCTCCTTACCCTTTAAAGAACTAATATATTTTATAGTGTTGACTCATTCCTATAAAATTCTTGTATAATCAAGATTATCTCCTTACTCTTTAAAGAACTAATAAAGTAGGAAATTCCTACAAGTACGTCTCACAGTAATCGAATCATTAATATTTTGGGTCTATTTGAGATCCAACTAGACCGTATACAACAAAATCAACAACTTCTTGGTTAGACTAACATTTATTTAAAATTAAAAATAAAGGCTTAAAAAGTATTTTTGTGTTATAGTCCTTTAATTTACCATATTTATGAATGGATCCTTTTTGAACCCTTTCTTTCAAATTATAGCAAATTGTTTGATTTACTCATCCAGATCCTCTCTCTCAACCCCATCACCCTCATCCACCAAACCGGCAACCACCGTTGATCGGCCGCCACCGTTGTCTCTCAGCCACCACCCATTTCTTCAGAAAAAGGAAATAAATGTAAGAGTGATAACAATAAAGAATGAGTGGTGGTCGATTATGTAGTTTACTCGCTGAATTGGGGTACCAAGGTGCAGATGCATTAGACCCAGATAGTTTTGAATGGCCTTTTCAATACCAAGATACTCGTCCTATTCTTCATTGGATCTCTTCTACTCTTCGTTCTTCCAATATTCTCTCCTTCTCTGAACTTTCCCAGTTAGTTTTTCTAACCCTTTTTCGTCTTTTTTTGTAAAAAAAATGTTACTTTAGTGTACAATGTTTTGTTTATTGTTTTTGTTCCTACCCATTTGCAGATTTTACTTGTTTATTAAATTAATGTGTGTTTGTTTTTGTTGGGTCGGAAATAGTGCAAATTCTTCAGCTAGTTTAAAATGTTAGGGTATATACTATTGACTTATGGTCCAAATGGTGTGAAACTTGGTTTTTATTTACTATTAAGTGAGGTATTTGGTTCATAACTAAGAACTTAATTCGCCTTAAGCAATATCTCTAGTTCGAGTCTTCTGAATGAAAAAACTAGATACCTTCCTGACTCATGTTGGATTAGTCTGAGTCTTGTTTCTGGATATTGAGGGTACCAAAATAATTCTAGAAATATTGTTGAATGGAGTTGGAAAAGGTAAGTTAGTTTATTTTTACTTTTACTAGAGTAGCAAAGAGCTTAGTCCCCTTTTGCTAAGTCTCAAATTCGAGTTTTGTGAATGGAAAAAGGTACCGGAGAGGTTGTCCTCTTAAGCGGGTATTTTTCGGTTCAACTTGGATTAGCCAGGGTCCAAAGTGATATCTAGATACTGAGTGTCTTAGATCGAAAGTAATGTTAGGAATATTGTTGTATGAAGTTGGAGAATGGAATTTTTTTGTTTATTTATCTAGCTAATTTTATGGCATGTGGGTTTTCAGGTATGAGCAGTTTAAGCAAGAAGGGAAGCTCCTGGAGGTAGTATTTTCATGCCAATTTGTTTTGATTCTGATTTTAAATAATGTTTTATTATTGAAGGTTTGAGAATGGGTACTAACTTGTTGTTTCTGAATAGGGTGGAGATTTGGACTTTGCTTATGATAGCATTTCAGCCTTCTCTGATAGGAGAGACAATCAGGAAGCCGTTTTTGGTGCTGAGGAAGGACTAAAGGAGATAAAGTAATCTCTTCATTTCAGCTTTATGCTTAATTGTGTGCGTTAACTGTTAAGTTGGATATTATAGGAAAGTTACTTCTAAAAGTAGTTGAGTGTTTGATAAATAATAAGTAGAAAAAGACCAAGGTGGAAGATTCAGTAGTATTTAGTTGTAATTTTGTGTAGATGTTAGGTATTTTTGAATTCTGATACAACACAATTATCATGCCTGATTCAATGATTTCCAACAAACAAGCAGATCTAGGCTTGTGATGAGTGGCCACTGGTCATTATCTGATCATCATATGTAGATAGTTCCTTTCTAAGATTACCAAATAACCTAAAATGAAAACTGTGCAAAAAAAGCATTAAAAGAAACTTCAAATCTGTCTAACAAGGTAGTGGAAGATTTAGATAGTTCCTTTATGAAGTATTGGTATGACAGGTGAAAATCTGCCCTTAGTTGCTTCTCAAAGTTGAACATATTTGGTTTGGCAAATTTGGAGAAGGAAGCTAGTGATTATCAATTGGATTAGGGTGCTGCAATGATAGAAAATCATAGGTTAAGGAAACAAAAAGGGTGATCTAGTGTTTATGCCCATAAGATTCTGCTGAGCTTTTAACTGACCATCAACTTAGTGCAATCACCCTCTCTGTTCTGCTGTTGTAATTGGATATTTGAAAACACTCTCTGATTTTGGAAACTTATACTTGTCGTTTATTTTTCCCTCCTCCATTTCTAAGTAGCATATAAGGATATGGTTGTTCTCGGTCGGAATTAATGTCATAGACAAACCATTGATCCTTTGAGGCTTTGAGCAACTTTTTTGTCTGTGCACGTGATTGGTTTTCTCTTGAGTCATAAATTGGAAATATTAATACAATTTGACTGCGGTACGATGTTTCCCTTATGAATGTCGGTTTGTCTTCAGAGAGGCAACTCAGGCATATAAAGCTGAAGCTTCAGACTTGCAAAGACAGCTAAGGCATCTGCAATCTCAGTTTGATATGCTTTCAAGCCAGGCATCAACTTTGACCCAGGGGAGGCGATCACGTGTTGGTGCAACATCTATTGTAAATGGACACCTCACGACGATAGATGATAGTCTCTCAGTGAGAAATTTACAGGTGCTTAACTTAAGGATTAGGTCATGGACAACGTATTTGAATGATTCTATGCGCAAAATTTATGCTTTTCATGGTGTACATTATCCATGTTGATGAATGCTTTATTGTGTTTCCCAAATGAGTAATTTTACTGCTGATTTTGCCTCAACAATGTTGTCTTCAGTAGAAATCGTACATCTTAAAGCAAAACAATAATTCGAATTATGACACTCAAGTATGGAATCAAGTTGGAAACTAATAGTGTTAGAGATATAAAAAAGTCTCGAGCCTTTACCAGTTGACCTAGTGTTGGAATTATAAATCCTCGACAATCATGAATTCTGCCTTACTATTGAAATTTGAAAATGGCCACTTGGATGTTGACTCTATTTGTTCTTCTACTAGAAGCTCTCTTGGCAATGTTAAGTATTTCTGAACCATGTGCTTCTTTGATTTGTTTCTCGTTCATTTTTTCCTGTTGAATCATTATTTCATTTTCCTTGAACATTGCTTCATGGTGCCTTGTGTGTGTATTAAATTCGTTTATTGTTTAGATGAATGCAGTTCTTGGAAGAATTGCTTCCACGACACAAGAGTTGGCACATTATCATTCAGGAGATGGTATTATTCCTTTTTTTATTCCACTCTGATGTTTCTTTCTTTTTCTATACTCTTTTAAAATTTTCATTTCTGTTAGTAGTGTCTATGTGATCCATAAGTGACACTGTTAAAATTACTGGCTTTATCTTTGTAGTGACAATATCTCTGGTTTATGTTTTCAGCTTTGGTTGTTGAAATTGTTATAAAAGATTGCAGATGTGATCTAAACAATTCTTCTATAATCATGGAAAATATCCCAAATGTATCATATGTTGCATTGTCAAGAATATGTGTACTGACGTATCAAATACGTATCATATTAGATGTGTCGTATTTGATACTCTTATTGGTATCAATGCTTCATCGTTGAGTAGCATACCTCCTATAATCAGGGAAAATGCAAAGGAAAGTGGAAACCGATATTTTGAAAACATATGAACACTTTAAGGAATCATGAGAACAAAAATAATGGGTTTATTGACAATAAATAGCCCAATGGTAATATTTTGCCACAAGTTTCTCTTCAATGATCCAAAACTATTCTTGTTTTCTGGAAAAACAAAATTGCAAGCAGTAGTGATAGCTTAGTCTTTCTTATTCCAATTTTCAGTCTTGCATAAGATGCTCAAAAGTTGGTGCTGTGATTAGTGAGAGAAACACTATTCGTCATGATGTATGTTTGACACGTTTCAGGTTGTTACCTTTTAATGTGTGGTTACTGCTCCATGACTTGGTGGCAGTTTCTTATTTTTCTTCTTCTTTCTGATATATGATTTTTTATTTTAAATTTGTTTTGTTATTGATGATTTCGTTACTTTGAAATGCAGAAAATGGTATATATTTGGCATACTCGGACTTCAGCCAATACTTGCTTGGAGACTCATCATGTCTAAAAGAGCTAAATCAGTGGTTTGCTAAGCAATTGGACACAGTATGTTTGCAGAACATTTTTTATATATTTTCTTCTCACTAGATCTTTGTATTTATTACATTAAATCTATATATTTCAAGTTTCAGCCTCCTCTATGTAATTCAAACACACAGAATGTACCATTTCTATCTTTACTCTTGACAGTCTTGATCCTTTTCTTGTTCTTTATTTTTATTTTTATTGATATCAGGGTCCATTCCGACTTGTTGCTGAGGAGGGAAAATCTAAATGCTCTTGGGTGAGTCTTGATGACGCCTCAAATATCTACGTTAGAGGTATACTTACCAGTCCTCACAATTTACTGTTACTCCCAAATATTATTTATCTTACTCATCATGACTTCCAAATATTGATTGGTTCTTCCTGCCACCATTCTGGCACCGAAGATAAGTTTTTTCTTTATTATTTTAAATATAAACACCCCTTGTCATATATATGATTATTTTTCTACTGATCCGAAAACTAATTAACGTGAGAATTCATTTGCATTTTAGTTAGTTATTTGTGGCCCTATTGAGGTTGCATGGCGAAGGGCGCTTAACAATGCTGTTTCAACTGTATACACTGTAAACATGTCGTAAAAAAGACTGATAAAATCGTACTCACCTTACTTTACATAGAGGCACTGGAAACACCACGGCTTATAAACATCTGTTTTTTTCGCTCTTTAGAGTAAGTGCAACCATGCTGTTGTGGATTATGCAAGATGCACGTGTCCTGTTTGAACTAGCATGTTGATAAGTGTACATTTATTTATGTATTGATGTGTCCTGTTTGACTAGCATGTTGTTAAGTGGATATTTATTTATGTATTGTCTATGTTTGTATAGACATAATTTAGCTTAGAAAAGGCAATAGAACATTCACTTGTTTTGTGGTTGAGCAGATGTAGAAAAATCACATCATCAACGTGTGTCTGAGTTGCAACGGCTTCGCTCAATGTACGTGATTCTTTCCTATAAGATATTAGATTACTTGTTTCCCTAATTGTCGGGTTGTTGATCTAATTAATACCTGCCAAGTTGTACTACCAAAGGTATAGTATACATACTTACATAGTGCTGATTTGCTTTATAAAAATTAATAATTATGCTGTTTATCTTTGTTATTAATTATGGTGCGTTCCTGTCTTATAAATCCTTGATCGCTCGAGTTCCCAGACCTAACATGATAATTATGCCTGTATTATTTGCATGTTAGACAATATTGTTTTTGTTTTTATTTGACTTAGTTCTGAGGATGGCATGACTGAAAATTATGTCCTTTGTTTATTTCTATTTTGGCCTTCCTACCATCTGATGATACTTTCTTGCCGTAGCTTCTGAAGATATAAACAACACATTTTATAATAGCTCCTATTTTGGGCAGGGTTACTAGTACATTTATTTTGCCTGGATTTAGATTCATGTTTCTGTCTTGTGTAAAAAAATGACAGATTTGGAATAAGTGAAAGGCAATGGGTGGAAGCGCAAGTTGAGAATGCTAAGCAGCAGGCTATTCTGACAACACTTAAATCACAAGTATCATCCGATGAAGCTCACATTCATCTCGATCTTCATTCTCTTAGGTACTTGCCTTTAATTGCAATTTGTAGCTTTAGATGTTACTTTGTTCTTTATAGTGCTTTTATGTATGCTGGGCCTGCTCTTAGATTTGTAAATTTTGACCTCCCTTATGACTAATTTCTCGAAACGCATAGGCTTTGATATTTTGCATTGTGCATTAAGAACCTTGACTACATCATTTGTCATCCCTTCATGGAAGGTACTAAGAATATGTAGATAAGGGCTGTAACAAAATCAATTGTTAACTTATCATCTCTGCTTCAATTTATCATTATCAAGTTGATAAATATACAAGAAAAGAAGCAGTCTTGATTTGCTGAAAGTGTCATTTTATTGTGTAAGTTTGTCAATGAACATGATTTATAGTAGAGCATTGTGATATCGTTTGATCCATGTAGCCAACCCCACCCAGTGGGATTAAGGCTTGGTTGTCGTTGTTGTATATTTATACACGGAAAAAAAATCATTCTGAGTTGTCCCAAGTTGAGGTTTTAATTTGTTGTAATGTCCTGAAAAGAACAACTTGGAGATTTAGGAACTTTAAGTATTTTATAAAATCTTTAAAAGTTGGTTATACGGATTGAGTTTTCAAAAACACTTTTTTTGTCAAAAAATCTTTTTATTTTTAATTTATTTCTTTTGCCATGTTATGCTCTCATGTGGTGTAACTGTCAGGGCGTTCTGAATTGAAAGATAAACTTTCAAATTCTTTTGTTAATAAATGTTTTTTACACGAGACATTTGATTGGTGTAATGTTCAGGAGGAAGCATTCTGAATTGAAAGGAGAACTTTCTAATCTGTATAGCCGTGAAGAAAAGCTGCTGTCAGAGGTTTGTTACTACACAGCTTTTTCGTAGGCTTGTACCATCTAGCTAATAGTATTGATTGCTTCCGATGAATATGATTCGACTTTTCAGTCTAAAGGAGCCACATCATTAGCAATTTAGCATTTAGCTGTCATTAGTTTTGCTCTGTGTGAACTTTGAAGGCATTCTAAGCACCAACCTCACATTTTCAAGGTTGATCTTTTCTTTTGTCCGATGTTTTGAAAGTTAGTCCTTTTTCCGCCACATTGTTAAGGATGGCTTTAATGTTAGTCTATTGTTCATTCTCCTATTCAGATCTAAAATAGCTGCACTGCTAGATAGGAGGCATTAGAGTTGGTAACTACTTCTTAGTCATACACTATTCCACCAAATGAGTTTTTGCTGTATGCATGTTAAGGCTTCAATGGCCTACTTTTTTTCCCCAGCCAATCAAATGGCGGTGGAAATGGTTCCCACCATTCCGAACAATGGAGCAGTTTGGTTATCCCTCCTTCCCATGGAGTTATTCGAACCTCTGCCTTTGGCATTGCATGAATACTCTGGGTGCAACCTTTTTACCGCTCGACCAATCCATCGTGGCTCAATGGCCTACCTTTAGTTTAATAAAAAACAAAGAATGGAAAACACATGAAGAACTCTGAGCTTTTGATGTTTCATTTTGTCCAGTCTTTAAAAACACCTTGAATGTAGGGAAAAATTAAGTTATTGAACAAGTTGATGTGTTTCATTTTCTTAATGAACCAATTGATCAAAAGTTTGAGCTGTTGATCAAGGAACAAAGAATGACTCAAATTTTGCTAAATAAAGTTATCTAATTCGTCATGGCATTTTGCATTGAGATACTAAAGCATCTAACCTAATGGAAAAAATGAAGTAATGGGAAATACTTAATCAGATCAAACATAACTCATTGAATAATTTTAAAAGATGTATTAATGAATTATATCCTTGGGTTTCCTTCTGGTTTTATTGAGTATTATTATCATTTATTTGTTCTAAACTATTCTACCACTATATGATGGTATCTGATAACATTTTCTTCCCCGTTTAGACTATTCCAGATTTGTGCTGGGAACTAGCTCAACTACAAGACACATACATTTTGCAGGGTAATTTAATCAACTCTCAACTTTTTGGAAGATATTCAATTTCGTTTTATTCTACTTTTGTATTTTAGATGACTCCTTGTACAAATTTATTATGGTTTTGATATTTTATCCTCTAGGTGATTATGATTTGAAGGTCATGCGGCAAGAGTATTACATCAATCGGCAAAAAGCTGTAAGTTGATCTGTTTATGTCCTTCAGTCTTGAGATATGTTGGTTAGGTTAATGTTTGCATCCTCTAATTTGAGATGCTTCCTGAAATTGCTGACAGGTTACTTAAAAGTTAGTCAGACATTATTTGGTACATAAAAGTTGTTGAGCGTACATTGTTTTATGTGGGAAACTAAAACCAGGCGTTTGCTTAACCAAATTATTTAGTATTAAAGCTGGTTTTTTCTGCTGAATATTGCTGAGATTCATTTTCCTTATGGGGTTTGCTTTACTGTATTCGCCTTCTTTTTATCCTTTATCTTGATAGAAAACAAAAAATACTGACTTGAATTAAAAAGAATTTGGATCTAAATGGTATTTCTCAAAGACTTGGTTTTTCACAGAACAAAATGATGTCAGGTGATCCTTCTTAGAAGTCAATTTATATATTGATATTTCAGGGTTTCACTGGTTTAATACCTGGAACTATCATCTGTGATACTCTAACGTAATTAAACATAATTACTGAGTGATCTTTAACCTTCAACTGTTTTTAATGTATTTAACCTTTGGTAACAAGCACTCAATTCTTGTTGCAGTTCATAAACCATCTCATCAATCTGCTTGCTAGGCATCAGTTGTTAAAAATAGCCTGTCAATTAGAAAAGAAACAAATGCTTGGAGCATATTCTTTGCTTAAAGTTATTGAGTCTGAGCTGCAAGCATACTTGTCCGCAACAGAGGGACGGGTGGTATGTATCCTTTTACAATTTTTCGATTTCATTTTTTATTTAACTTTCTTTTATAATTCTGTTATCATTGCTTTCTTCTGCAAACATTTTATTCAGTTGTGGTAATGGTGCTACTCTCATTTTAGTTCATATTTCCTTTTACCCTTTACTCCAACCCTGTTTGTGCATGAGTACATCTGGAGTGAATGACGATCTTTTAGGTCGATTCCTTAACAAATATGTATTTAAAGTTATGTGACCATCTAGTTAACATGTTTTTGAAGGTGATTTTATAATGCCATTCTTAGTAGTTTATCAAACACATTTAGCTTTTGTCTTTTTTACCACTACAATGCCCTTGAGATGACTGCATTGCTATAGGACTTTCTGAACCTAAAAGGCTAAAACTACATTGCTATGTTGATTTCGCTATCATGGCATTCATTGAATAGATCCGTGGATAAGAATATTTGGCCATCTGTGATGGAAATTACATTAGTAGTAATATAAGCTGAAACGTCTCCCGGTTGGGTCTCAATTATTGGTAAAGCACTCATACTTCCTTCACCTAACTGCGAACTTGATTTAGCGGCTCTTTCCAAAAGATGTGAGTGCAACTAAAAAACATCTCCTGGATAAGTTTTGTGACCCGGCGGTCCCTTATATTTTCTTTCATAATCCCTAGTTTCGAAATGATATTTCAGTTTACCATAGAACTTCTACTTTTACATAATGAACTTTCCTTGTGGTGGTTTGCAGGGTCGTTGCCTGGCCCTTATTCAAGCTGCATCTGATGTTCCAGAACAAGGGGGAGTACATGACAGTGATCATTTCTTACATGCTATCAGAGACCTGCTAAAAGTTTATTCAAGTGAAAATTCTCTCTCGAAATATGACTTATTCAAGTTCTAATGATCTTATTATTAGCCTTCTAATGAGCTTTTTTGTCCATTTTATTGGTACTCTACTTATTTTCCCAGATACTCAAGCTGCATTATCAACATATGTGTCAGCGCCAGGAATCGTCCAGCAGATATCGGCTCTTCATTCAGACCTGACGACTCTTCAGTCAGAACTTGAAAATTCTCTTCCAGAAGACAGAAATAGGTGTATTAATGAACTGTAAGTTTTTTTTTTATAATTTAATGAACGGAAATTATGAGTTTACACCCTTTCTTCCTGGTTTAGACTAATTGTGAAAGCATTCATGTCCATCTTTAAATTGATAGGTGCACTCTTATTCAAAGTCTGCAACAACTGCTCTTTGCATCTTCTACAACAGCGCAGCCAATACTGACCCCTCGGGTATGTCTCAGATTTGTTTCCGCTGCGTCATGATTTTTATTTTAGCAACTAAATTAATTTTCCTTTTTATTTTCTGATTTTATTTGTGTAAGTTCTTTGACATATATGTTTCACAGTTCACACAAGAGCAAGAATGACATTCACAATATAGTACCTATAATGTGTAGGCTTTTCCTCATTGTTAAAGTTTAAATGTACAAAGTCCATTTTGATGAGAAAATCATATGCCAACATCTAATTTGTATTAAGACTATTGTATTTGAGAATAACTAGTTCAATTAAAGTGAGTAAATAAAGACCAAGGAAAACTCTGTAGGAGAATCCATTAAAAAATCTTACTATAATTGGTTTTGTTGCTATTTTGGTTTTTATTCGGCAAAGGGATGAAGGGACAACGATGATTGTTGTAGGGTTACCACATATAACTCTTTTCTTAGATAACACAGTTGCTTTTATATAAGGAAATCTAGAGGTTGAGTATTTCACCTGATTCATTGATAGTGCAAAAGTTAACATTTTATTGATTATTGTAATTCATAACATATAACCCCACTGGTGCCTGTGAAGTTGTGGATTTTCATATAATTTTTTTGTTAATTATTTGTCAAAACCATTATTGTTAGAAATATTAAAGATGGTATGTATTCCTTTGTTGGTGTTATGCTGAGAATAATATAGAGCTTATTGAAGACCTTGCATTTAGACTACATTTCTGAGCAATTTGTACTTGTATTGTTTGGATCAAAATAGTCTAAAACAGGCATATAAACTTTTTCACTTTTGGACTGTATTGTGAATTTGTGATTTACTTCGGTTTTGTTTCATGTAATGCTTTATTCAGCCATTGATGAAAGAGCTTGATGAAATGGAAAAGATTAATGCAAAGCTCTCTGCTGCTGTGGAAGAGGTGACATTAGAGCATGTCAAGAAGAATGAGGTGAAGTTTCTTATCTAATTGCTTCTTATTGATTCTAGTTTTGTGAATAAAAAGTGGAATTCTTATCTAAGCTTACGATCAACCCTTAGTCCCGGTAGGTGAGATCGGTTTTTAAACATGTCACATGCAAGATTCAACTTTGAACCAAGACAACCAAATGTAACGACATGACCACCGACGGGTATCATGATACCTGTTCCCCACCCATAAGTTATTATTGCGGATACCCGTTATCAATATTTTTGTGGGTACCTATAAGTGCAAGTATTTTTGTCATCCGTAATCACTCTATTTCTCACTCTATTTCTCTAGAAATGAGTTTTTGCATGAATATAGAATGCCAAGATTCTACACATAATTATGTTAATGACTTTGATAGAGAACCCCAGATGATATATTATGACTGAAACTTAATTTGCACTGTAAATCCAGATTGTGAAACATCATTCACAAGAGATTGGACTTCAAAGGAGAGTTTTTGTTGATTTCTTTTGCAATCCTGAACGATTGAGGAGCCAAGTTAGGGAGCTAACTGCTCGTGTCAGAGCCTTGCAAATTTCATAGCAATCATAACTTTTCTTATGTATTTTCTGTGTGCTTTTTTTCTTTTTATATTTCATGTATGTTTGTAACATATTATTAATATCATACCGGTCATTGAACTGATGCAAGAATCCATTCACCGTATTACAAGTTTCTTTTAATTTGTTACTGTAGTTTTTCATTGTTTTCAAGTTAGTTGATTTCCATTCTTTTTGAATCAACCATGGAATGATAAAATAATCATTTTAGTCGTCATATACATTTATGAATTCCATTCCCCTAAATTCCATTTGGAGTGTTTTTCATGAACAAACTTAAGTTCTATTTTGGATGCTTATAGTATAATGTGTTTTCTCATACTTCTTACCTATAAAAGCTTAAACAAAAAATGATACATTAGCTCTTACTAGCATAACTAGCTTATATGCTAGCTAAGAACTTGTAAGATAATTCAAAGCTTATAAGTTAGAATAAAAAACCTAGGAGTTTAGAAGCTATCTGATTGAATTTTTTTTATTTACAATACTAGTTCATATGTATAAAATGAAATAAGTTTCTAGCTCAAGTCATATGCTATCTCTAGTTTGTATAAGATATTCAAGCAAGTTTGATGAATATGTTATGTAAATAGACAAATCAGGAACTACAAAAATGACTCATCTTGTTTTTCTGAAACCATTATAATATTACTCAAAGGGCAAGTTGATGCATTATATAAAATGGAGACTAATGCATAGAAGCTTTTTAACAAATATATTTTCTAACCATCACATAGTTCCTTTTAACCCTAAATAGCCAACCTCCCTTTTATTTCTAACAAAGAAAGTTCAAAGCAGCGACATATATGATTGCATAATAATGGCTTATAGCCTTATACATGTGATACTATTGAAATCACAATAGAAAACAACCCGGAACTTCATAAAGGGTTAAATTTAACAACAACCAAGTCTATATCTTACTACGTGGGGTCGTTAAGGACTAAACTTAAACCCGGACTAAAAAGAAGATTGTTAAAGATCATGCAGCACTTTCCTCATGAAGAAGACTTTGATCAAAACGCCAAACACCAGCAAGCCACAAAATATCAATTTTTTTTAGAACACAAAGGGTATTTGTCCTACTCTTGGTTTCTTTTTCCTTTACCAAACTAATGGATTGGCACATGCAAAGGGGAGTTTAGTAGACTAATATGGAGAATGATGGGAGCTATATACATACAATTACCCTTTCCAACCATTCTCAACTGAACCACATACTTTTGATATCTTCTTAATTGATTCCACCTTTGCAAAAGAAACATAGATGTTTTAGCATACACACTAGTAATCAACAATGTAAGGGTATACTATGATTTTCCTCTCATTTTTTTTCTTCTAAACTTCTTCCCATAATTTTATATTCCAGAAGTATCTTTGAATCCCCTACTACACTATGGTTTGGATGAGTTTCACTTGCTCAACCAAAAACTCCCTTTCGATAAAGTCTGTCAATTGAGGATCATTGTTCCGAACTTCAACCTATTTTTCGGAAATCAACCATTAATTAGGCTTAACAACTAAATGTCAGAGTATCAAATATTCTTAGTTGCTAAGGAAAAATGTAGCCAAATTATAAGGCGTAATGGTAAAGAGACATTACAATGTGCATTCAGAAGTTTTTCATTTGTTAACTTTGTTGAGAATAGCCAAACAACCACAACTCATGCATACAATTCACTTAGCTTGTTACGCAAGAAACAGATTTCTATGCACACACAGTGCAGAAGTAATGGCATGAAAACAGAAGAAACAAAAGAGAGTGAATAGGAGAGAAAGAAATAATGTTTTAGTGTATGAATGAATGAATTTTGTTGTATATTGAAAATGTATTGAACTTTAATTACAACTTGTACATCAACCTATTTATAGCAGCGATACTTCAACTAACTTGTCATACAAGTAAAACAACCTAACTACTTTCAACTAATAGGCTGAATTATCACTAATATCTAACACTGCTCCTTAATTCAGACTTCATTAGCTTCCTTAACTCTGATCTACAATCTCAGCTTCTCAAACCTCTCTTTCTTCAAAGGCTTGGTATATACATCAACTAGTTGAGTTTTTGATTTTTAGAACTCCAATCTTACCTCCCCTTTGCTGACTTGATCCCTTATAGGAGCATCACCTAGCTTGAATAGATACATTGTTGTGTTTTTTCTATCTTATTTATCTCCACACCAATTTGCATCAGAAAAACCTTTCATTTCATTGTTGCCTTTGTTGTTCTGCCTAGAAAGAAACAAGATACCATGTCCTATTGTTCCTCTCAAATATCTCATCAATCTCTTTACTGCAATGAGATGAGATTGTTGTGGATCTTCCATGAATCTGCTTACTAGGCCAACTCCATAAGCAATATCAGGTCTGGTATTGCATATGTACCTTAGTGAGCCAATCATTTGTCTAAACAAGATTTTGTCAACTTGTTTATCTCTTTCTTGTTGGCTGAGTAGAATTCCAGACTCTGCAGGAGTGAATGTTCTATTGCATTCCACATTTGAAATCTTTTCAACACATCATGAGTGTACTTGCTTTGGTGCATAAATGTCCCAAGCTTAGTTTGCTTGAACTCGATGCCTAGGAAGTATGCTAATTCTCCAAGATCAGACATCTCAAATTCTAATTGCATTTGTTGTTTGAAGAATGAGATGTCATTTGATCCTCCATCTGTTATTAACAAATCATCCATATATAGGCAAACAATAAGAAGATCTTGTTAGGTATCAGTGGACAGAACACACCTAGAAGGGGGGTTGAATAGGTGTAGCGGAGCTCAAGTTCCACTTTTGGGTTTTTGCACACTTGCTGAAAAATGTCAAGTTAATCGATTATGCATTGTTCATAATCGATTAAACACGGTAAAAACAGAATGCGGAAAATCTTGTTTAACATCTCTCTTGCACGACAGGTTACGAGAAATCAGGCAATGATATAACATACATTTTTACACAAAATTAAACTAGTTATAGCACAAAATCAATATACAAATTATCATGTTATATCATGCAATATTACAACTTGAAATGTAAAAGAGAAAGAGATAGAAAAGATTGCGCAAGGATTTTATCCTGGTTCGTTTTAAGGTCCACTACAAAACTACATCTAAGCCTCCCCTTCTGATCTTGGGAGATTTTCTTCTTCACTATAGAATATAATGAATAGTTACATACACGCTTCCAATTATAAGACTTGAACGCTCCTTTCTTGGAACCCAAAGAACTTCGTCACCTTTGGTTTGACCTTTCCTAAAATCGCCTTCCAAGAAAACATTTCTTACAGCGATTCAGCCCCAGCCGAGATATCGCTCTTTATCCCAAGACCTCCAAATATTTGTGAAGAACACCTTACCTAACCGCAACTAGGATTTTCCTAATCCTTGAATTACAATGCTTTGAGTTATGAATAAGTACTTAATACTCGAATTTTACAATAAAGATCAAAGACTAAAACCTAAGCAAGAACTCACAATACTTCCTAGTCTAATATGAACGTACATGCATGAG
>NC_032019.1:32722059-32724548 GCF_001865875.1 Lupinus angustifolius | reverse complement strand
TGCAAGAAAGCTTTTCAAAGAATCATGCAATATATGAATATGAAAACTAAAGCCTTAGCATGATCTAATCTTTCTCCTAATGCAACATGCAATATTTTCTCCTAGATATGACAGTGAGTAACTCAAAAATATGCAGAGAAAATGATGTAAAAATGTATGGTTTCTTATCCCACATATGCTGAGATTTCAGTTTCAATAGAAAATTGTCTAAAGTCACAATTAATTGATTAAGTACCCATTTAATTGATTAACGGGTTGTTCAAAATGACAGTTTTCATTTTTTCAATTTTCTGTTGAAATTGTGATTTTGTTAATCGATTAACAATATTCATAATAGATTAAACAGTGTTTGTTAATGGATTAACAGAATTCAAAATCCATTAAATAGTGTAAAATCAACTTGTTAATGCATGGAGAACTACCTATATTATATGCTCATGCAATACATGATTTCCAAATATAATACATTTAATGCACAAAATCAATGTATTCAATTGCATGAATCTAATTATCATATATTTCTAGATGATGTCTCATTTTAGTGGATTAATTACTTTATTAAGTCTTGTGAGACTCACACCTAGGTTTACCTAATCTAGACTCAATATCTATGGCAAGCATCCTGGACTTCTAAAAAGATAATGAAGAATTATAACCTAAGTCTAATAAGTCACCACTTGAGTCCTCGACATTTTGTGTGTTGAATGATCTTCAAGTTTGTCTTCATGTTGGTCTTCATGTTTGTCTTCATCAACACATAGATCAATCTCCAATGGTGCACTTCACTTTCAATCTCCCCATTTTTTATGATGACAAACTCCATGACAGACTCCATACTAAATCTACCAAATCTTTGTTTGATGAAAAGCTTGATGATATGATCAATGTTGAGAGATCAGGTTCGGGTTGTGTATTTGACATTCAAAGTGCGTTACTCCTCCTTTCATTGTTCTCATTGTTATCCCCTTTATCTTCTCCCCCTTTATTACTTCGAGAAGTACTCTTGGTGGGTAGCATAATACGGAAGCTCATTTAACAACCTTTCTCAATAACTTTTCTCCTTAATAACCTGTATACATCAACAACAAACAAACAACCTTTCTCCCCCGTTTGACATTATAAAAAAGAACAAGTAGTTAACATAGTCAAAAGTAAGAAGAGATATAGCAATTTATTTTGAAAAGACCGTAATTGATTGATTAATTATTAGCATTACCAATAATCAGTTTGAGAAGCTTAAACAAATGCACTGATTTCTGACTCTAAAACTGAATATTGACAAATTTTGCAAGACATATCCATTATGTAAACAAATTAGGCATGAAATGATTAAACATATATGTATGTCACTTGTTAGCACTTGTTGAGTATTTTCATTTTAAAACATATTTCAATTATTCAATTATGATACACAATTAAGACATGTTCAAGATTCACATAAAAACAAATTCCATTTAACATAATTAGCAAAGTTCAACATAGTTACAAAATACTAAAAGAAGATACAACCATAACCATGAAATGTAATTGACTCAAAAATATAGGCGTAAGCCACAAAACAACAAAAAATGAATTTCTGAAAGAAAAAAAATTGAACTTAGATAATCGATTAACAAAAAAAATTAATCGATTAAAATGATTTATTTGAAAAAACTTTAGCTACTGGAACTCATTTAACCAATTATACAGAGGGTTAATTGATTACTGACAGAAAGTTGACAGTTTTAAGCACAATTTTGAGCTTACTAAGACATGTTAAGGGATACAATCTAAAACTCTATCTAATCCAGAATTGAACAAACTTTCTAGAGCCAAAATGCATGAAAACATATAACAATTAAGCATACAAGCATTTAATGACAATATGTACAATTTAGAGATTTATAGGCAACTTAGCATATACTCACTTAGCATGGTATCAAGCATACAATAGACATGGCACTTTCAAACAGTATTTTGCTTTGATACAGATGTACATGTCATGATGCCACTTGTTAAAACATTTGATAGCACTTACTATGATATCAAATATTATGAATGGAATATAACAATAACATATACTTTTTAGTTCAAGTGTATTCAATATCAAGAATTAATTTTGTAACCTTGTTAATAGACTTGACTTACTTACCCTTTGGTGATACGTCAAACTTACCTTGATCTACTCACCAACCTTGTGCCTAGAACATATTTTGTTGATTTATCCCTTGATTCTCAAATGTCTTTTAGCATACCTACAAACACAATTCACTTGTCTCTTTCGGGTACCCAAGTTATTTTGGGTCCCTTCTTGTTAGTAACTAAAGGGGACTTTCCCCTTCTTTACTCAAACATATTTGCCACTTGGCACACCAAATTTTCTAATAAAGCACGTAGTACATGTGTGACCATGTGTACCACAATAGAAATAAGTAGATATGTTATTATTTGACTTCTTATGCATATGAACTACTAGATTTCTACATGGTCTTTTCTTAGGTTCAAGTTTA
>NC_032019.1:32715921-32721959 GCF_001865875.1 Lupinus angustifolius | reverse complement strand
TATTAGAAAGCAATGTGTTAAGGTTTTCTTGACTATATGTGAGCTTTGAAAGTTTTTGTTTCAAAACAGAATTTTCAGCATTTAAATTCTCACAAGTATCACATATAGTGGGTTGACATAATTTAGAAGTAGAGCAATCACATGAGGCACATGCATAGATAAGATCAAGAGTTTTATTTTCAAGTTTAAGCTCATCTAATTACTTAAGCATTTCAATTATTTTCTTTTCATGCAAGGAGATAACTCTTTTTCTATCTATATTTACTTTAACAATTTTCTTTAATTCCTCATGCATTTTGACATAAGCTGCATATAATTTATCGTATGGAGAAGGGTCATTAGAGCATGATGAAGTATAGGAATGTACCTCAATAGAATCATCTTCATCACTAGATGTGCACTTCTCATGCACTTGTGCCATATGGCATACCTTTATATTTTCCTCCTCATCGGATGAGCTTGAAGTTGAATCTTTCTTGGAATCGTCCCAAACAATATATGCTCCTTTTGACTTGGACATTCGAGAGTTACTATTCTTGTTCTCGACTTTCTTCAAGTAGCTCGGGCACTGATGCTTCATGTGGCCCGATTTTCCACACTCATAGCAAGTGAAGCCTTATTTGCGAATCTTGTTTTTCTTGGTCGAGTTCTTGGCTTCTTTCTTGAGATTCTTGATCCTTCCTTTCTTCTTGAGATACTTCTTGAATTTTTCAAATAGGAGAGTCAAGTCTTCATCCGAATCAGAATCTGAACTTGAATCTCACTTTCTTGATCTTCTTGAAATCTTGTAGCCTTGAGTCTGATTCTGTTCTTGTCTGACTCTTCATTCAATGTCAAGCGCCCTATCTTCATTTCATGTTCTTGGAGTTTTCCAAATAGAGTAGCTAATGGCATGTTGTCTAAGTTCTTTGATTATGTTATCGCGATTACCTTTGGTTGTCATCTCCTGTGAAGACACCGCAAAACTTTGTTAGACAAATCACCATTAGTAAATTTTTTATTAAGGGTGACCAAATGATATACAACATGAGTAACACGTTTTTACATATTACATATAGATTCATTAGGAAGCATGCGAAATAAATCATACTCATGTGTAAGCGCATTTAGTCTAGTGCGCTTAAATTCACTCGTGCCTTCGTGGGTAACTTGCAAAATATCTCAGATTGCTTTTGCATTAAGGCACTGCGAGACTGTAAAGAATTCGTCATAAGATAAGGCCGAAGTAATGATGTTCTTGGCCTTAAGGTCATGTTGGACCTTTCTTCTCCCAATATCTGTCCATAAGCCTTTAGGCTTTTCTTTAGACTCGCCATCCACCATATGAAGTTGAATGTACGGACCATTGACAACGGAATCCCAAATGTTCGTGTCAACTGCCTCGATATAGATTCCTATATGAACCTTCCAATAGGAATAACCATCGCCACTGAATACGGGAGGGCGGTTTATGGATGCGCCATCACCGCCAAATGGGTTAGTAGAGCCCATATGTTGTCCCTTTTGGATCACGCGTATGTGGTTGAGCTAGCATGTCGTACTAGCTCTGATACCACTTGTTAAGTATCAATGGACATAACACACCTAGAAGGGTGGGTTGAATAGGTGTAGCGGAGCTCAAGTTCTGTTTTTTGGGTTTTTGCACACATGCTGAAAAATGCACAGTTAATCGATTAAGCATTGTTTATAATCAATTAAACACAGTAAAAACTGAATGCATAAAATCTTGTTTAACAGCTCTCTTGCACGGCAGGTTACGAGAAATCAGGCAATGATATAACATATATTGTTACACATAATTAAAATAGTTATAGCACATAACCATTATACAAATTATCATGTTATATCATGCAATATTACAACTTGAAAGGTAAAAGAGAAAGAGATAGAAAAGATTGTGCAAGGATTTTATCTTGGTTCATTTTGTGATCCACTACAAAACTACATCTAGGCCTCCCTTTCTGATATTGGAAGATTTTTTTCTTCACTATAGAATACAATGAATAGTTACACACACGCTTCCAATTATAAGACTCGGACGCTTTTTTCTTGGAACCCAAAGAACTTTATCACCCTTGGTTTGACCTTTCCTAAAATCGCCTCCAAGAAAACCTTTCTTACCGTGATTGGGCCCCAGCCAAGGTATCGCTCTTTATCCCCAAGACCTCCAACTCTTTGTGAAGAACACCTTACCTAACCGCACCTAGAATTTTCCTAATCTTTGAATTACAATGCTTTGAGTTATGAATGAGTACTTAATACTCTGATTTTACAATAAAGATCAAAGACTAAAACCTAAGCAAGAACTCACAAGACTTCCTAGTCTAATATAAATGTACATGCATGAGGTTTCTGAAATTGTGCAATCATTAAAAACTATTTCTTTTCTTTCCAAGAAACACAAGAATGATGCAAGAAGGATTTTCAAAGAACATGCACTATAATTATGAAATTTAAAGCCTTAGCATGACTTAATCTTTCTCCTAATGCAACATGCAATTTTTTCTCCTAGATATGACACTGAGTAACTCAAAAATATGCAGAGAAAATGATATAAAAATGTATGGATTCTTATCCCACATATGCTGAGGTTTCAGTTTAAATAGAAAACGTCTAAAGTCCCAGTTAATTGATTAAGTACCCATTTAATCGATTAACGAGTTGTTGAAAATAATTGTTTTCCGTTTTTCAATTTTCTGTTGAAACTGTGATTCTGTTAATCGATTAACACTATTTATAATTGATTAAACAATGTATGTTAATGGATTAACAGAATTCATAATCTATTAAACAGTGTAAAATCAGCTTGTTAATGTATGGTGAACTACCTATATAATATATGCTCATGCAATACATAATTTCTAAATATAATACATTTAATGTACAAATCAATGTATTCAAATGCATGAACCTAATTATCATATATTTCTATATGATGTCTCATTTTAGTGGATTAATTATTTTGTTGAGTCATGTGAGACTCACACCTAGGTTTACCTAACCTAGACTCAATATCTATGGCAAGCATCTTAGACTTCTAAAAAGATAATAAAGAATTATAACCTAAGTGTAATAAGTCACCACTTGAGTCCTCGGCATGTTGTTTGTTGAATAATCTTCAAGCTTGTTTCATATCGGTCTTCATGTTTGTCTTCATCAAAACATATATCAATCTCCAAATCTATGGCAAGCATCTTAGACTTCTAAAAAGATAATAAAGAATTATAACCTAAGTGTAATAAGTCACCACTTGAGTCCTCGACATGTTGTTTGTTGAATGATCTTCAAGCTTGTTTCATGTCGGTCTTCATGTTTGTCTTCATCAAAACATAGATCAATCTCCAATGGTGCACTTCACTTTCAGATCTGAGTTGTCACTGCCCTTTACATAAACACCATGCTCTACAGTGCATTTTATGAACCCAAGTTGTAGCAAGAAAACGTCAATTCTCATATTCCAAGCTCTTGGTGCCTGCTTGACCACATACAAGGCTTTATGCAACTGATACACCAACCCTTCTTTGCCTCTTATCTCAAAACTTGGTGGTTGTTTCACAAAAAACTTCTTTATCCAATGGTCCATATAGGAATGTTGATTTCACATTCATCTGATGAATTTCCCAACAATTATAGCTTGCAATAGCTATTGCAAGCCTCATTGTGTCTAGTCTACACACTGGTGCAAAGACTTCATCATAATCAAGACCTTGTCTCTGCAGGAATCCTTTTCCAACAAGTCTGGCTTTATGCTTAGATACTTCACCATTTGGAGTAGGCTTAGTTTTGTACACCCATTTAACATATATAGCTTTCTTTCCTTTTGGCAATTGGACTAAGCTCCATGTGTTATTCCTCTCAATTGACCTTAGTTATTCTTCCATTTCTTCAATCCATTGAGGTTGCCTCAATGCCTTTTCTACTCTTACTAGTTCAATCTCAGCAAGTAGTGCCATATGCACGAAGTCACCATCTGTTGTGATGGTTGAATCAGGGAACACTTTATAGTCACTCACCCTCAAAGGTGGATGTCTCTGCCTTTGAGTTGTTGGGGGATTGGTAGTAGTGTTAGACATATCAGCTAGATTATGTACCACTATCTCAATCAAATCATTCTCTTCAACATCCTCAATTTGCAGTGGGGTATCTCTACTTCCTATTGAGTTTTTGAGGTTCCAATTCCAGCACTAATCTTCATCAAACCTCAAGTCCCTGCTCATTATCAACTTGTCATTCTTAAGATAAAAAACATTATAGGCACTAGTTGAGTGATAGCCTAGAAAGATGAGTTTTTCACCCATATCATCCAACTTTCTCTTTTTTGCTTTAGGAACATGTGTGTAGTAAATGGAGCCAAAGACTTTCAGATGACTCACATTTGGTTTGATTCTTGTCTAAGCTTCTTCAGGCGTCTTATCACTTAATCTTTTAGTAGGACATCTGTTGAGTATGTACACAGCAGTAGAAGCAGCCTCACCCCAAAACTTCTTATGCAGCCCTTTTGTTTTAAGCATGCTTCTTGCCATATTAAGAATTGTTATGTTTGTCCTCTCTGTTGTACCATTGTGTTGAGGTATGTAGGGAGCAATCACTTCATGTATTATTCCTTCTTTGGCACACAAATCTTGAAACTCATCAGACACATATTCTCATCCACTATCTGACCTTAATTGTTTCAGCTTGGCATCACTTTGTCTTTCTGCTTAGCCTTGAATTTCTTAAATGTAGTAAGCACATCACTCTTCCTCCTTAATAGATAGATCCACTTCTTCCTTGTATGATCATCTATAAAGGTTACAAAGTACCTATTGCCTCCAATTGACTCTTCTTCAAAGGGTCCACACACATCAATGTATACCACCTCCAATGCCTTTACTAACTTGGTAGGAACATTTAAGACAAAAACATTATTGGTTTGCTTGCTAGTAAGACATTCATCACACATTTGTTCTGATATCCTAATATGTGGTAATCCAGACACAAATCCACATCTACTCAACAAATCTAGACTCTTGAAGTTTAGATGTCCAAATCTTTGATGCCATAACCATGTGTCCTTCTCAAGAGTTGATTGAAGACACATTTGATCACCTTTTTTTATTATATAAGTAATAGATTTCATTCAAATTCTCCACTTTATCAACATCTCAATCTCTTCCCTTCTCACACTAACTAATTATCCCTCATTTCCAAACCCAGTAATCATTTCAAAACATTATCGTTATTATTTATTTTTGCTTCATCATTTTCATTTTTCCATATGGGTGCCCATTTGATTACATAATTTATATGTGGACTCTCTTGAGTATTCTCCGTTCCTGATCGATGTAGATAAGCATTACAAATCACTAGGACTCATATAATACCTTTTATTACTTTTACCTTTGTCTTATGTTGCCATTTTCTTAATTCTTTCGCTAATTAACTCTTTTTCGTCTTGGTTTTGGAAGATGTTCATAATCATGTCATGAACCATTGCCATTGGCACCAACCTTAACCAATTTATTTCAGGAGCACATCTGATGTTGTTGTGCAATGACTCATATCTCTAGATAATAGCAATACAAGTTATGGGCTTGGGCTGATGTAAAGGGGTTGGGGTAGAGGGCTATATATATTGATGTTATGAAAACCTAAAGTAACAAGGAGAAGAATAGTAAAACACTAATCCTTATTCTCTAATAATATATAGTGGTAGCCGCTCAACGCTCCCGGGGACGTAGGCACAATTGGCCGAACCTCGTTATCAAATCTCTTGTGTTATTCTCTTGCCTCTATACTCTTTACTATTTGATTGTTCGCTTGTTCCCAACAATTGATATCAGATGGCTCTTAACCCAGGTGCTAAATTTGAGGTGGGGAAGTTCGATGGAACTGGTAATTTCAGATTGTGGCAAAGGAGGGTTAAGGATGTGTTGGATCAACAAGATCTATCAAAGGCGCTGCGTGAGAATAAACCAGAGGGTATGGATCAACTGGATTGGGAAGAGTTGAAGGAGAAGGCTGCGGGAACCATACAACTCTGTCTATCATATGAGGTG
>NC_032019.1:32715213-32715821 GCF_001865875.1 Lupinus angustifolius | reverse complement strand
TGATGATGAGGACAAAGCAATAATATTACTGTGTTCTTTGCCAAATTCCTATGAACACTTGGTGACAACATTGACGTACGGGAAAGACTCAATCAAATTGGATGAGATCACATCTGCACTTCTGTCCCATAATCAAAGAAGACAGAATGTAGGTGAAGGGTCTCAGGGTGATGGTCTGTATGTGAAAGGGAGCCAAGCGCGTGGGAGGAGACAAGGCAGAGGATGTCCTGCCAAAGGGAAAAGACCAAATTCCAGGGGCAGAACACCAGTAGAGTGCTATAAGTGCAAACAGACTGGGCATTACAAAAAGGATTGTCCTAATGAATGGAGTCCTAGCAAGCCGATGAGGAAAGATGGAGTATCTACATCTTCAAATGTTGCACAGAAAGATGACTCTGGTTATAATAGTGAAGTTGATCTACTATATGTATCATCAAATCATAGTACAGATGAGTGGATACTTGACACTGGTTGTTCCCACCACATGACGCCAAACATAGAATGGTTCACCACATATAGGGCAGGAAATTTTGGTTTCGTGTATCTTGGAAATAATAAAGCATGTGAAATTATTGGTATGGGAGAACTCAGAATTGTGATGGATGATG
>NC_032019.1:32714893-32715113 GCF_001865875.1 Lupinus angustifolius | reverse complement strand
TTTAGCTATAGAGTTGATGGAGACAGTGATATTCTTCGAGTATGCAAATGTGCTCTGACTGTGATGAAGGGAAAAGGGACTGCAGGGAACACTTACAAGTTGTTAGGGAGAACAATTGTAGGTGGAGTTGCTGGAGTGGCTGAAGATATCTCAGTAGATTCATACCATGGTGCTACAAAATTATGGCATATGCGTTTGGGACATATGAGTGTGCATGACA
>NC_032019.1:32714378-32714793 GCF_001865875.1 Lupinus angustifolius | reverse complement strand
AGAAGACTCCTCAGCAGAATGGTGTTGCAGAGAGGATGAATAGAACTCTTACAGAGAGGGCCAGATGTATGAGACTGAATGCTGGACTTTCCAAAGGATTTTGGGCAGAGGCACTTAGTATGGCATGTTATGTCATCAATAGATCACCACGGGCTTCATTGATGGTAAAGTTGTAGCAGAAGTATGGACAGGTAACCCAGTCAATTATAATATGTTACGCATATTTGGTTGTCCTGCTTATGTACATGTACCCAGTGATGAACGATCTAAACTGGATCCTAAGTCAAAAAGGTGTATCTTTATTGGATATACCAAAGGTGTGAAGGGGTTCAAGTTCTGGGATCCAGTTTCCAGAAAGGTGGTGTTGAGCAGAGATGCAGTGTTTGATGAAGATTTCATGATGAAACAGACAGTT
>NC_032019.1:32689307-32714278 GCF_001865875.1 Lupinus angustifolius | reverse complement strand
GCTATAAACTGCCAGGAGAAAGAACAATGGATAGGTGCCATGATGGAGGAAATGGAGTCTCTACAGAAGAACCAAACTTGGGAGCTTGTTCCATTGCCCCCAGACAAGCGTGCAGTTGGGTGCAAGTGGGTGTACAAGAGGAAGCCAGCAGTATCAGAAAAAGAAGGGGAAAAATTCAAGGCTCGTCTTGTAGCAAAAGGGTATTCACAGCAGAAGGGGATCGACTACAATGAGATTTTCTCCCCAGTGGTGAGACACACTTCTATCAGGGCAGTGCTTGCCTTGGTAGCCAGCCGGGATATGCACTTAGAACAGATAGATGTGAAGACTTCCTTTCTCCATGGTGAATTGGAGGAGAAAATTTACATGACACAACCAGAGGGGTTCAGTGCAGCTGGACAGAGTCACTTGGTTTGCAAGTTGAAGAAGTCTCTATATGGGTTGAAGCAGTCTCCCAGACAGTGGTACAAGCGGTTTGACACTTATATGTTGAAGCTTGGTTATAAGCGTTGTGAGTATGATTGTTGTGTTTATGTGAGAAGCCTTGATGATGGTTTGTTTATTTTTCTGTTACTTTATGCCAATGATATGTTGATTGATGCTAATCATTTGAGTAATATCAATGAGGTGAAATTCATGCTAGGTAAGGAGTTTGACATGAAAGATTTAGGGGCTGCTAGGAAGATTCTTGGGATGGAGATTCACAGGGATAGGGGAGCTAGAAAACTATGGCTCTCCCAGCAAAGCTATGTTGAAAAGATCTTAGAGAGATTTGATATGAGCAATGCTAAAGTAGTGAGCACTCCATTGGCAAATCACTTCAAGCTTTCCCTAGATCAGTGTCCAAAGACAGATGAAGAGAAGAAATACATGTCAAAGGTTCCATATGCCAGTGCAGTGGGTTGCTTGATGTATGCTATGGTTTGTACTAGACCGGACTTGGCACAAGCAGTTAGTCAAGTATGCAAGTACATGTCGAAACCAGGGAAGCAACATTGGGAAGCAGTCAAATGGATTTTTAGATATTTGAAGGGGACTACAGGTCTCGGTATCATGTTTGGCAGCCAACAGAGTAAGCCTTCAGTTATTGGTTATGTTGATTCGGACTATGCAGGAGACTTGGATGATAGAAGGTCCACAACGGGGTTTGTCTTCACCCTTGCAGGTGGACCAATTATGTGGAGATCATCAGTTCAGTCTGTTGTTGCTATGTCCACAACTAAAGCAGAGTACATGGCAGCTGGTGAAGCTTCTAAGGAAGCCCTGTGGCTTATGGGGCTAGTAAATGAGTTAGGCATTGAGCAAGGTGGAGTTCTGCTGCATTGTGACAGTCAGAGTGATATCTTCTTGGCAAAGAATCAGGTGTATCATGCTAGGACCAAACATATTGATATGAGATTTCATAAGATTAGAGAGTTGGTAGCTTGTGGGCAGATACTATTGTAGAAGGTTCACACTTTAGAAAATACAGCTTATATGTTAACCAAATCGGTTACCCTGGACAAGTTTAGGCATTGCCTGAGCTTGTTGAACATTCACTGATAATGGACTATGGAGCGCCCCCAACCCAATGGCGGAAGATGGCAATTGATGATATTCGCCAAGGTGGAGATTGTTGTGCAATGACTCATATCTCTATATATAACAACAATACAAGTTATGGGTTTGGGCTGATGTAAAGGGGTTGTGATATAGGGATATATATATTGATGTTATGTAAACCTAATGTAACAAGGAGAAGAATAGTAAAACATTAATTTTTATTCTCTAATAATATATAATGGTAGCCGCTCAACGCTCCCGGGGACGTAGGTACAATTGGTCGAACCTCGTTACCAAATCTCTTGTGTTATTCTCTTGCCTCTATACTCTTTACTATTTGATTGTTCGCTTGTTCCCAACAATTGATGTCCCACAGTTTTGTGTCATTCCATGTGTTAGGAGATGTCATTGGCCAGAAAAATATAAAATAATTACAATTTTAACTTAAATAATTTCTTTCAACCAATCAAAGTTAATGGTATATGCAATGATACAAAAAGTGCGACAATAGATATAGTCCATTTATTTCCATCGGCAGATTCACTGCTGTTTCCTTTCAAGTACTAGGACATATGAAGACAATACTTGTTTTAATAATGGGGTTATTTTTCTTTGGGAAGGAGGGTCTTAATGTACATGTGGTTTTTGGTATGATCATAGCTGTGGCTGGAATGGTTTGGTATGGCAATGCATCATCGAAGCCTGGCAGAAAGGAGCACCGAACTCATTCTCTTCCTACCAACAGAACTGAAACAAGATAATTTGAAGGCATTTACTAATTTTGGTAATGTTGATAACAATTGATAATGTTGCTAGACACGCTAATTATATAAGAGTGAGTGTAAGCAAATAAAAGGTGATATGATTGCTGAGTTTGGAAATGAGGGGTGATGAGTTAGTGTGACAAGGAAAGAGATGGAAATGTTGATAAGGTGGAGGATTTGGATGAGATTTTGGGAAGATGAAAAGAAGATTTTATTTTTAAAAAAAAGTATTTTAGTAAAAAAATTAATTTATTTTATAAAAAATGTTTTAATTTTTTTATTAATTTATTAATTTTTTTTAAAACAAGTTGTTTTGTGAGGGAATTTAAAAAAAAACTTTCGCTTGATGATATAACGACTTGTACACGTAGGACCATACAATAGATGTCACGTCAATACTTAATGAGTCATGCGAACAATTCTTTTATAGTTAACGGAGCTGGAATAATGGAAGGACCAACGTCACTCGACGTTGAATTTGTTGGGGGCGAAAAGTATCACTTAAAATTTATTATGGACTAAATTGGTACTTACGAAAAAGATGAAGGATCAAAATAGGTGATTACTCTTATTTTAATTGAGCATAATTTAGTGTACACTTTCTATGTTTAGATTTTTTTAAGAAATGTTTATGAAATGCATATTTATTTGACTCATTAATTAAAGAATTAATTACACTTACACCTCATGAGTTTTAGTGAAATTATACAATTATACTTTCATTACACTGACCACCCTTGCATGAGAAATAAGTGTCATTTTTAAATTAAAATGTGATAAATGCAATTAAGTTAAACAAAACATTGTATACTATGATGAAAAATCAAAATAATATATAAATCAATGTATCTCTATTATTTTTTATTACAAAATGCATCAACAATTCGAAAGCGGTATTGTTTAAATTGCTCTTATACTATATCGTAAAGAACCAAAAATAATAAAGAGGTATCGACTCATATAGTATTTGGACTTGTCTCCACAATATATCATGTTTTGTTTAACTTAATTACATTTATCACATTTTTTATTTAAAAGATTGCACCTATTTCTCATGCATGGGTGGTCCGTGTAATAAAAGTTTAAAAATTAGGGGTATATGTGGGTGTAGAAAATTGAGAGGTGATTAGTGTAATTTCGCTAAAAGTCAGGGAGCGTCAGTGTAATTTGCTCTTAATTAAAATAAACACTCAAAAGTCAAAATATGAAGATCAATTATATACATTAATTATTTAAAAAAACATGCTAGATGTTTCTCTATTTTAAAATTTATTGTTGTTACAAAATATTATTTTTAGTTGTTTTCTACACTATGCTAGAATTGGAAAATAACATCCCCTAAATTTGAGCTTGAATAGTGCTTTCGAACGTTAAACTCCGTAGAAAGTGGTGTTCAACATCATTTTTGAAAGCAAGCATTGTTGGTTGTGCTACATTGAACAACACTTTTTCTAGCAAGTCTTATTGATTGTTCTTCATTCAACAAAGTTTTGTTAAATAAGTGATGTTGAATATGTCAAATCTCCATTTTTTATAACACTTGCTATAGAAAGTATTGTTGATTCTCATAACAATATTGTTGAATCTACACATTTAACAATACTCACTATAAAAGTATTGTTCAATCTTAAGCTGTTTTTTTGTTGAAAAATAGACACTCATGCACTCGAAGGGAATTAGTTTTTTACCTTTACCTTTGATAGTACTAAAAAAAACTTTACTGCTCAAATCAAATGTAGATACTACTCTGTATTAGTTGGAGATTGCAATAAGTGACATAAATAAATTTTTAATAGCTCATATTTTAAATTATGTTTGAATAGAATAGGTTGAAAAATATCAAACACTTCATTTCCCTCTTATGTTAATACTATACTCTCCGGTATTAAAGATGATTTCAAATCTCTCAAATCTACAAAATAGATCATGTTGCAAATGAAGTACAAAATGTATAGAAGATTTTGTTTCAAATATACACTTAGATAAATTTGATATCTATAATGACTTTAAGTATGTTTAGAGTATTAAATTATTTTCACTTTAAAAAGTCAAAGATTCAAATATTTTTCTTTTTATTTTGTACAACTAAAATGTTTGAATATGTTTGCTTTCTCATTTGTTAGTAGAGATATAGTGAAGACTCTAATAAGGTAGAGAGTAAATTTCGATCATGGATGGTCAAGATTAAAAATCATTTAATAATTAAATGATCACTTTAAAAATGTGAGTTTGGAATACCGTTTGTGACTTGGAAACCATAAAATTAAAATATTGGAAATATCCTCCTCAATTGGTAAAATAAGGATGACTTCGAAAGAATTGAATGAGGAGCCGTATGAAGTGAAAATCTCATGTACGGTTCTGTAGAGTGGCAGTAAGGGTGACTTATCTGTCAACTTTTCCACTATCACCCCCAAAAAACCAAACTCTGCCTTACGTAAAGTTGCCAGAGTACGCTTAACCTCTGGATTTGAAATCACTGCTTATATACCCGGTATTGGTCATAATTTACAAGAACATTCTGTAGTCTTAGTAAGAGGGGGGAGGGTTAAGGATTTACCCGGTGTGAGATATCACATTGTTCGAGGAACCCTAGATGCTGTCGGAGTAAAGGATCGTCAACAAGGGCGTTCTAGTGCGTTGTAGATTCTTATCCAAGACTTGTATCATTTGATAATGCCATGTGAATCGCTAGAAACATGTGAAGTGTATGGCTAACCCAATAACGAAAGTTTCGTAAGGGAACTGGAGCAGGCTACTATGAGACAAAAGATCTTCTTTCTAAAGAGATTCGATTCGAAACTATGATATGTCCAAGGTCCAATATTGAAATAATTTCAGAGGTTTTCCTTGACTTTGTCCGTGTCAACAAACAATTCGAAATGCCTCGACTTTTTTAGAATAGGTTCGAGTCAAATAGCAATTTTGACTATTCAAATAACATAAAAATACAAAATAGTCTTTATTTCACATTTGAAGTTAACAAAGTGTTCCCGCTTCAGATGATCCCTATAAACATTACACAACATTGTGGGAAAAATACATGTTTTAGAATTTGGGAGCACAATTCTATCACAGATGGTTTATCACTCAGTGTACTACTAAATACTAATTATGATTGATTAAAAAAATGTATTTAAATTAAAATTTTAATGATTAAGTATTTTTCTGACCAATCAAAAGCAGTGGCACATGGAGTGGTACACTCTTTTGGAACAGAAGAGATCCTCCCTTAAAATTTAGGACACTTGCAACTTATCAGCCAAAAAAAACTTAACCATCTCAATCAAGTTAATACACATGCATGCATGCTTCTTAACAATGAAGAACAGTGATAGATGTTAGTGAACATGAAAGATTTGGAGCAAAGATGATTTAAAACTCATCAAAGTATACTTACATAAAATGATGTTTTTTTACTTCTCCCTTATAATTATCTCCTATCAAACCTAACACCCTATAGGTGAATCATCAAGCTTGTGCATGCACCATGCGAAGAAGACTTGCATAACAATTATTTCGAAGTTTCAATATGCCAAGTATTCAAATTCAAAAAGGATGGTCCGGTCACAACGCTCCCACCCTAATGAAGTCTAAGGAGGATAAATATATAGTCTTACTCTCCCAAGTAGAGAGACCGTTTCTATGATTTGAACCTACTATGACCAAGCCACAAGACAACAAAGCAGCCTTACAAAGAACAGCAACTTTGTCTATACATGCAGGATTTAAGGGAGTAATTTAGCACATACATGATGAACTATTAAGAAGCATGGACAAAAATTCAATGAATTGGATTGAAGATGAAAACGTAGTCATTTCTTGTGCTATTGATTATCACAAAAACCTAGCAACTTGAAATCTCTATGCTCCATATAAAAGAAAATAAGAGCTTTTCCATCATGTCCACAAAACTGGAAACTAGCTCCAAACCTATATTCTAGGAAGTAATGGATCTCAAACATATAATATGATTCAAGTTGAGAATGTTCTCTCAAATTCTTCAACAGATGTGAACTAAGCTACCAATTATTCTGCGATCTCCCCTTCCTCTAAATCCTCCTCTGGCACAGAGGATAATCCGCCACTACCGATTAAATCTATTTCATCTTCTGTTTTCTTGGCAAAGTCAAAATCAAAATTGAAGTAGTCATCAGGGTCCATTTCATTCATAAGGTCAAAGACTTCCATAATAGATTCATCATCAAAGTCAAATGGCAAATCTTCAGAGAACTTTAATTCATCGGTTTCCAGCGAAGGAAGAGAAAGATTACCCACTTTTTGTCCTTCAAGTAGAGGCTTATTTGGTGCTTGCTCCAAATTTCTATTTTGGATAGGCATTTGAGGTGATGAACTGGACTCCGGGTGCTTCATGAGATCAAAAACCCGAGGATCAGCTGAGTTGTTGTCATCTTCTATCTCCTCCTCCCTAAATGATACACCTTCGATGCATTCTTTACCTTCGATATCTTTCTGCAGTGCTCTTGGTGTCGTGGGATTTGCATCCTTAATAACTTCAAAATCGATTCTATGAGACGGCAAGAAAACAAAAACAACAGGAAACTCCAAAATGTTAACATTTGCTAATTGCTGTCTGATTGGAGCTTTCATATCCAACTCTTTGAAGGGTGATTTAGGACCCTGTGTTAACATGAACAAGATAGAAGTTATAACTAAAATTAAGTCATATCTTAATGTGACAAATCAATGTGATCCGCAATATGGCAAATATAGCTACCTTCGGGTATTTACGAATGAAAAGCTTGAGATTATCGAACTGTTCTTCACAAAATTGCCTTAGCTTATGATTCCAAGGACCAGGTTTGAGGTGCTTCTCTAGAATGGAGCAAAAGTTTGTATTTTCATTGACTCTGAAAGAAATGAGCATACTATAGTCTCAAAACTCTATCCTCTAAGCATGCAATAAGAATGAGAAGTTCTGTATCTTATTCCAGAAAATGACATAAAGCTAATTGGCTCACCCGTGTTCATGTAAAACAATATCAGTTGAGTGAAAGCGCCATTCAATTGTCCAAGATATGAACTTCTTCCTGAAAGCATTGTATAAACAACATATTTGTAATAATAAACTTAACAAAAACACCTTAGCAGTCATAAAATGAAACATTCTTATAATATGTATTTCCATCTACCATCAAAAGCATTACGAAACCATAGTCATAAAAATAGAAAATACCTATTATCATATTGAGATCGATTCTTCTCTCTTTTTGACATTCCCTTAGGAAGAAACAGTAGTTTCGTTCTCCGGCTCGACGCAGCCCTTTGTAGGTTTTTAAGGTGATGAGGTAACTTAAAGTATTCATACATGCCCAGTTTAGTTCTCATTCTCCGGGAAGATTCAGCCACTCTCTTTGTCTCCTCCAACAAATTATAATCTATATGGAGAAAGTAAAAATTAAACAAAATCAGTACAAAGTTAAAGATATAGGTTAACTTAGAATGATTCATCTACAAGACTATATAATTATTTTTTATTATTTTTTTGGTCAGAACAGAACTAATATAATTATAGTTGTACACTTGTACACAATTATGAAAATTCAGAAACAATAGCAATAATCATGCTGAATAAGAAACATGTAAAATCCAAAAGGGTGAAAAAATAAAAACTCAACAACAAATATTGAAAATTAAGTCAAGAAAATGTAATTATGAAATCTGTGAGAACTCAAAAAAAGAAAAAGGGCCCTACTGATGGACTGATGCAGGCCTAGGGACTAGCAGGCCCATTAGAAGATCAAACCCTCTTGTGAACTTGGGTCTTATTATTGGTGTTTTCATTCTTGAATCATGTCTATTAAAAACTCCGACAAGGATATAGATGAATCTCTTCTGCAATTTTTTGCAGAAAAGCTACAAGAGAACAAAGATCAGCAAGATGCAAGACATGAAACCATTGTTGAAACCCTGCAGATCCATCACAGAAAAGCTTTCAAGTATTCCATTTGTCCCTCCTCAACCCCCTGACTCAAACAACTTACCATCTTCCTCTCATATGACCCACTCAAACCCTAACCCAAACCTTCCACCTCACTCACCTCAACCCCCACCAGCACCCCCATTTTTTCACGCCCTCCCCTGTTCCACCGTTTTTTCCCTCATCCCACTTATGCAAGACCAACCAACATCCGTACCTTCACACAAAACCAACAGCCATGTCCCCCAAAATTGCAATTAAGCACATTTGATGGATCTGAGCCTCTAGACTGGTTGTTCCAGGCCGAACAGTTTTTTCAGCTATATCAGGTTCCTCCGGATCAACGTATGCATCTTATTCATTTTATATGAAGAGTGAAGCATTAAGTTAGTTCAAGTGGGTATTTTTAAATGCAAATATTAGTGATTGGGACAGTTTTACCAGATCTTTGGAGATTCGTTTTGGGCCATCATGCTATGAAAATCACAAAGTAGCGTTATTCAAGCTTTGTCAAACTAGTTCAGTGGCAGAATACCAACAGCAATTTGAGAAGATTTCTAACCGAATTTGGGGTCTTTCTCCTGAGGTAATTTTAAATTGTTTTCTATCTGACTTAATACCAGAAATTAGAAGAGAGCTGACTATTCTACGACCCACTAACATTGCTGAAGCATTGGGCTTAGCCAAATTGGTTGAATCTAAGATAAGAGACTTTAGAAACCTTTTTGTGCGACAATTTCGTCCCACAGCCCCGACCACACATCCGCAACAGCCTCGTCCATTTCCAATAAACCCAACCGCAAACACTAACCCCACTACCCAAACAAATATTCTCATTCATCGCCTTACTACAGCTCAAATACAAGAGCGCAGATCCCAGGGTCTTTGTTATAACTGTGATGAGAAATATTTCGCAGGTCATAAATGCCTAAAGACATAGTACTTAGTGCTCCTACTAGATGATTTTCCTCTGGACCATGATGTTGATCTAGTCCCAAACTCCCCTGTTGAGGAGGAGTCTCTGCTTACTTATGAGGAACTCATCCATTTTCAGTTCTCATAATAGGCCTTACAGGGACAACTATCCCAAAGGACGTTACGTTTCCAAGGCAGCATCTCAGGCCATACAGTCACTGTTTTGGTTGACACAGGAAGCTCTTATAATGTGATTCAACCATGTTTGGCTTATTATTTACAATTGGCAGTGTCGCCCACACCCAAATTTTCGGTAATGGTTGGAAATGGTGCCCACATTTATTGTTCGGGGTTGTGCCTTGACACCCCTATTATGTTGCAGAACCAAATGTTCCACATTCCATTCTATTTGTTGCCTATCAAAGGAGCTAGTGTGGTTCCAGGCATAGAGTGGTTGCAAACACTCGAGGCCAATACCATCACCCTCAAAGGTGATTCCACTACAAATCCAGACCTTTCTCTGACCATCAACTTACCCGACTTGTCCACATGGATGTTGTGGCATCCTTACACACTATTATTTTCCTTCCCCTACAACTAGCATTGGCAATTAGGGTCGCTTTGTTCGTCCTGCCCATGTCCACACAATGCCCATCAAAATTAGGGCGGGCATTGGCATGCTCGATTTTAAATAGAGCATGAAATATCATGCCATGTCCAACTTAACCTTGGGCAGAGCGGGCTTGCGGGTTGCCCTAAATTTAAAAAAAACTAAAAATAATATAGTACATGGAACATTGCAAGATATTATATATTGTCTCTTATTTTTTATTTCACTATGGAAACATTGCAATATTCATGTTATCATACTTGATATTACATGGATGCATAGTGTGACAGTGTGATTCGAAACAAAACATAACATCTTGTTTTATATAAACCAAACATACAGTTAATTGGTATGATATTATATTTTGGAAAATTGCTACATTCTACTCGAGTGGTGAGAACGTGAATTACTTTTGTCATACTTAACCCATCAAATTTCTTATTTTAGTATTCATTGATGCCCGTGGGTCGCCCTGCCCGCCCGTTTGAAATGCCCGTTGGCAAAAAGAGCATGTTGGGCGGGCATTTTATGACGGATGGACAGAGCCATGCCTACCCAAAACATGCGGGCGGGCGGGCCACATGGACATGGCCCAAATTGCCAATGCTCCTACAACAAACAGTTCCAATTCCCTCCCAACCACCCAAAATATTCCCACAAAAATTAGCCAAATCCTAGACACTTATGACCACATTTTCCCACTCTAGAAGGCCTACCCCCAGTCTGAAACCATGACCATAACATTCCATTGCTATCCAACTCAGCTCTCATTTCGGTAAAACCTGACCATTACCCACATTCACAGAAGGAGGAAATGACAAAAATGATACAAAACATGCTTAATGAGGAGATTATCACCCCTAGCAATATCCCTTTTTCCTCCCCGATTTTATTGGTTAAAATAATATAGTACATGGCTATTTTTGTTGATTATAGGGCTTTGAATGCCATGATTGTACAGGACAAATTTCCTATTCCAATCATTAATGAGTTGTTGGATTAACTCGGTAGGGCCACAATCTTCTCTAAAGTGTACTTACGATCGGGTACTATCAAATTCGGGTCAAGCCCAATGACACCCATAAAACTAATTTCTGCACTTTTGATAGATATTATGAGTTTCTCGCTATGTCGTTTGGGCTAACAAATGCCCCAACCACCTTTTAGGCAGCCATGAACGATCTTCTACAACCTGATTTAAGACGGTTTGTACTAGTTCTTTTTTATGATAGCCTGATTTATAGTTCAAGTTTGGCAGATTATGTAATTCATTTGAAATTAATTTTGGACCTATTAGTTGCTAACCAATTTTATGCTAAATTGTCAAAATGTACCTTTGGAGTCACTTCTATTAGTTACTTGGACCACATAATTTCCGCGACTAGAGTGCACCCGGATCTGGAAAAGATCCAAGCAATGACAGATTCGTCGGAGTGACGTTCACTCACAGCTCTCCGTGGGTTTTTGGGCTTAACCGAATTCTATCTCGAGTTTGTAAAACACCACACCGCTCTCGTCGCTCCCCTCATCGATTTGCTGAAACATATATAGTATACATGGTCTTTACAAGCTCAAGAAGCATTCAACAAATTAAAAAAAGCTATGACGATGACTCATGTTCTTCGTTTGCCAGGCTTCACCGAGATATTTGATGTCGAGATTGATGTTTCCGCAATTGCAATTGGAGTAGTCTTATCACAAGAAGGACACCCCATAGCCGTTTTCAGCAAGAAAATGTCTCCGAGAATGCAGCTTGCATCTACTTATGTGCGCGAAATGTTCGCGGTCACCGAATCTGTTAAGAAGTGGCGTTAGTACCTCATAAAGAGAATATTCAATATCTATATAAACCAACAGAGCCTCAAACACCTCATGACTCAGGGATTTCATACCCTTGAGCAACAAAAGTGGCTACAAAGTTAATTGGATTCCAGTATGAAATCAAGTATAGAACGGGTACCTCAAACCGAGTTGCCAATGCACTCTGGCGGTGTCATTTTGTTGACCAGCCCATCTTTTCGGCTCTATCTTCTCCCTTCCCAAAGATCATTATCAAGCTCTGACAATACTACACAACACATGCGGGACAAGCTGTTATTAGTAAACTAGAAGCCACTCAACCTGACCACAATCAATTTTATTTCTCTCAAGGGCTATTATTTTACAAACAATCTATCTTTATACCTGATATTGAAAATTGGAGCAGGTCCCTCATGGATGAATTCCATGGCTCCCCCTCAGAAGGTCACTCTAGCTGGAAACCCTCTCTGGCCCACCTCACTGCTTCTTTCAACTGGCCAGGTGTTGCCAAGCAACTTGAGAATCTGATCCCTTACTGCGCTATATGCCAGTACAACAAATATATGTCGACAAAGAACCAAGGGTTATTACAACCATTAAACATTCCCGACAAAGTTTGGGAAGAGTTGTCAGTGGATTTTATTACTCACCTTCCTCCGTCACAGGGCCACACTGTAATCTGGGTGATAGTGGATCGCCTCACAAAATATGCTCTGCGATGCCAACACGGTTCACGACTGAGACATTAGTCCGTCAATTTCTGAATGAAGTTTGCAAGCTTCATGGTGTCCCCAAATCCATCGTCTCTGATAGAGACAAGCTTTTTCTTAGCTCATTTTGGACGGAACTCTTCAAGCTTCTGGGTACCACTTTGTCTTTTAGCACGGCCTATCATCCACAGTCGGATGGCAAGACTGAAGTTCTCAACCGATGCCTCCATACTTATCTCCAGTGTTTTACATCATCCCATCCGACAAAATGGCATCAACACCTCTCCTTGGCAGAATATTGGTACAATACCAGTCATCATTCGGCACTGCATCTCTCTCCTTTTGAGGCCCTCTATGGTCGTGCTCCTCCAACCATCACGGATTATGTTCTAGGTTCCACTCCGTATGACCCTGAAACCCGAACACAAATGATACAAGCTCTTAAGCAACACTTACAACATCCACAGCAGCGAATGAAAGCCCAGGCAGATTCGAGTCAAAAGAGACATTACCTTTCAGCCAGGAGAATGGGTTTTACTCAAGCTACAGTCGTACCGCCAACATACGGTGGCGCGCCGCCTGTCCCAGAAATTGAGCCGCCGGTTTTTTGGCTCGTTCCAGATCAAAAGAAGTGTCGGGTCAGTGGCATATGAACTGCTCCTTCCGCCGTCAGCATGAGTTCATCTCATCTTTCATGTTTCTTTACTCTGGCGTTTCCATGGAGACCCAAAGGACCAAACCGTGGCTATTCCACCTTCCTTCATTGTTTTGGGGTTGGACAACGAAGATGAAGCTAGTGATGGACATCACAAAGCTATTCCTCCTCCAAACCACACCATTGTGACAACACTACAACCACACGGTGGGCAAACTGAAATGCAAGTTCGTGTGGTGGAGAATCATAGAACTACTGAGGATGAGCAAGGAGGGAGAGTGGGTGAGGAAGAAGAAAACTCATGGTGGGAGAAGGAAGAAACCGAGGTTGAGAGAACCACAGTTGGTAGAGAGAAGAAGGCAAATGAAAAAATGATTAACAAAGTGGGGGAAGTACCCACTTACAATGATTCAGAAACCCAAACTGTTCCACTTCAATCTCCTCCCTGGATGGCCTAGAGCATTCTGCACCGTTGGATATCCAGTTGGCACCACAGTCTGATAAATTAAATTCCTTGGGCAGCACCCAACCCATTTCCCCACATAACCCTTCATCTCCACCCTATATTCAAAAAAGTGGTTGGGAACCCACTCAAATCTCACCATACATTCAAATTTCAGAATCATCACTCTCTCCTCCCAATATTTCGTGCAGTGTGCCACGAAAATTGTGTCTCACTAAAGACAACTCTACAACCGTTGCACTATCACATGGGGTTGCCAATCCGGGTCCATCCGAACCGGTTCAGTTGGGTTTCCTAACCTTGAGGACAAGGTTCATCTTGGAGGATAGGGCAATGATGCATGCCTAGGGACTAGCAAGCGCATTAAAAGGAAGATCAAACCTCTTGGTTGAAGGACTGTGTCCAGAATAATTAAATTGTTATTTTATTTAATTTAGTATTCTGTTTTAATTAAAATGCATTGTCGGGCCTAGAGCTATTGTAAGCGTGACCCAATATCTATCCCTAGGTTGAAGTGTATTTAGCTAAACCTAATGGTGGTGAAGAGGCCATAAATATATTCCTGAATTTTCCAGTAGATTTTTAATCATCTCTTTTCCGTTGCTACATTAGTGACCATATTGTGAACTTTGGTCCTATTATTGACTCAGGATATTATCATTAAGAAGCAAAACTATTCTGATTGTGTATGCAATCAACTAGATAAAAAGGTTCTTAAGACCCAAATGAAAAATAAAAGTGAAGTACCAGATAGCAGGAGATTGTCATCAAACTGAGAAAGAGGAACAAATTGAGTCTTGTTCCTCACGCCAGCACATCCAGTACGCGCTTTGTGGGATTTTACACAAGGAAGACTGCATGACTGTATGGAGCAACCGGGACACTTGTATTTTGATGGGTTAGATTTGCATTCTTCACATAGTGTTGGGACTTTAGGGATGCTTCTAGCCTGGTCCTGCTCCGTGTGTTCTTCCATTTGTGATAGAGAAGTTGGCATTTTATGCTTACAAGGGCCACAATGCTGAAGAAGCAGCAAAAATATGATTACATGACAAATATTCAACCATTAATGTGTATAAAAGGATTTCAATTGGCATCTTGCTGACTTCAAGATTACTATTATTTCTTCCTCGGCATTTAAATTGAAAAATGAAATACAAAAACTGCAAACCGATTTATCATGACACATAACAAACCTCATTAACAAAAATACATTAATCAATCATGGCTGCACTAGAAAATATAACATAAACAAAATACAAAAAAAAGAAGAAAAAGGGTAATACAAACTCGGGTGAGCAGGACCCGACCTACCTGTATGATCGGGCCCGAACAGGGTCAGGTCTCATCGGATCTAGCGTCGGGTTTCGGTTCAAAAATTAGACCTGGTCAATATTTATGGTCGGGTAGGGACCAAGCATGACTCATCCCGACTTGTTCCATGGTCAGTCACTCATTATCGTCATGTTCGTATGTGTGTCTATTCAAATGTGTATAAAGTAATGACACCTTTTTAATCAAAGTATCATTGATTCTCTAATTTTTTTCCGTCATATATACAATATTCTAAAAAGTGATTTTGATTGTATAGCTTTTATATAAATCAGAACCAGTCTAGACTTTTGAGTACATAAAAAAGTTATTTTTTACACTCTCTCCTCTTTCGTTTTAGATGAGAAATACAGCTTCTCATAAAAGCTGAAATTCAGTTTTTTCAGCTTCTGCTTTTCATTAAAAAACCAACCAAAAAATATTCTTTTTGTGAAAAACTTACACAAACTAGTTCTAAAAAAATACAAACTTGCCCATTGCAGTTACACAATTAGTGGAATTCTCATAAGTAATTACAGAAAACAATGAAAGTCCTATAAAAATCACACACTACAACATGCTTGACACTTAACATTAAATTCCCCAAAACAAAAAAAAACGCATGAACAACATCATTATTCACTTCACCTATGTTATGCAATGCAATGCAATGCAGACACTAAGATTCAAACAATACAAGTAAACCAAGCACATAATAATAATAGAGAGAACAGAAATTACAAAGATATAAAATTAATATAAAAAAAGAAAACCAATTTGGAAGAAGAAAAGAGAAAATTACTTGTAAAGATGAGAGAGGCGGAGAGTGTGGGCGGCGCTGCTTCAAAGGAGGGAGAATGAAAGAGGAACCACTATGGGTTTTTGTTATTTTGTTCTTTTATAGTCATGTATATTTTTATATTTTCATTTTTTATTTATCTTTTGACTATTTTTATTTCACTTCTTTCTTTCTTTTTTGCTGTTATTCGATTCGAATATTTGGGAAGAGTCCCCAACGTTCGGTTCAGTTTTTTGATACCTTAGGGACCAATAAAATATGATAATTGGGTTGGATTTATCTTGAATTTCATCATTGGAATTATCATTGGTAATTTGGGCTTACCTATAACCCCATAGTTATTGAGTAGGGCAAGACATGAAAAATGTTTGATATGTAACATGTTCTATTTGTTTGCAAACATTAAATAAGCAAAATGGATAGCTTGTGTCATCCACATTATGAGAGAAAGAATTGACCATAAATGCAGATGTATTTCGTTAAATTTGAGAAAGTGTGTTGCATTTTTTTTTGTTTGTCAGAAGTATCTTCGTATTCGTACTAGAGGTAATCATATCCGAATCAGAAACATTCATATGTATGTATGTATGGCTAATTCTCTCAGCGGATATTTTTTTCATTCACAAGACTCAAATTCAAGACTTTGTTTAGATAATCAAATATGTATTACTTAAACTAACACTCATTGACAAGTGTGCTGCATTTATTATATATGAATTTGTATACAAATGTGAGAAAATACTACTTAATAAAGGGAGAACACAAAATAATAACTCATCATAGTATAATTTATATTCTTCTACAATAAGTCAATAATTATCACCACCATAGTATAATTTTCTATTTTCTATTTTACACTTAACCCTTTTTAATTTCTATAAAAAAACATTATAATATGTAATCACCACTAACATATTAATCACCTCATCACCTTACTTTGACAATTAAAATAAATATAAATAAATATAATATAAAGTACACCAAATAAAAATTATAATATGAATTACATTTAAAAAAATATTTTAATTCACTAAAATAAAACTTAAATCTTTAATATTAGAAAATAAAAATGTGGACCAGTTGACATAAAGTGTCTGTCACCATACTAGTCAAAGGTAAGAAAATACCATTAGTTTCTTATTATATATATGCATTTCTGTTTTTTATGCAAATTATGCACTACCTATATTTTGTATCATATATGTGTGTTTGTATTTTCTATGTATTATTCTATTTATACGATTGTTTATTATGATAAATATATTTGTATGCAAATTATATATTGTTTATTTTGTATGAATAATTATATGCATTTGTATATATTTAAATTTTATTTGGGACAACTTGTAAGTCCACCCTACTTATATTTAGGCGATAAAACATGATATTTCTATACCCTATTTAAAAAATGGACATGTTTATAACTATCCTAATTTAAGTGGATATTAACAATACTAATTGGAATCAAATCAATGGTGAATGATTTGATTTGGTCCATAGATTCATTTTTTCAGATGGAGTTAGATTTAATTTTGTTAGGTGTATCAAGGTTTGGCATTGTGCCATCCTTCTTATGTAAATTTTTCTTTATTCAAATATTATAAAAACTTGTGCTAATTACATTTGGCTTATACGACTCTATGAGATAGAGGGGGAATTATACTGTTTTATATCAAATGTTAATTAATTATTAATTGTTCATCACTTTTGCAATTTACTTCTCACGCTTATAACTGGTTTATCAAAAAATTAACTAGACTGTGAAACTCAATCTAATCACATTTTTTGGTTTTGGTTAATTTGCTTTCATTGTTTTCACGGTTTCTTCTGAAATCACTTATACTGATATGTCTATAAATATGTGGAAACTTTTAAAATTTCAAGGACTGAACCTACAATTTAGGGGGTATGTTCTAATAGTGAAGAGAGGTAAAACGGTTTTAGGTATATGTGTGGGGTTAAAATGAAACAGATTAATATAACTGTATACATCAAACTCGATAATCAAAATTTTAATCTAAGAATTTTGATATATAAACTTATACAATACAACATTCCTGCCGAATGATATTTAAAATCATAATATATTACATTAGCTTGTATTATCTGATTTAATAAAACATACAACAATATCTGTCATATGATATATTTCCACCCTACACATTTATGTGCCCCGGAACAACGTTTTTTCTTTGGATGGGTTGTAACAACAGTTCTTACTACCGAAAAAGCTATAGTTATTATTTAGGTCACAACCATATTTTCTTAACATTTCAATTAACTCGACCTCACTCTTAAACACATTTCGATTTAACTCGACCTCACTTGAACCCTATCACCAAAAATTCCTCTCCATATCTTATTACCTGGGAATTGAACCCATTCGTCGACTTTGATACCAATTTTGTGGTTCACCTGGTGAATACTATGGTTCTTGTTCAAAACTCTCATTTTGGGTAATCATTTGAGTTGATGAACTTGCCTCCATGTCCTTCATGAGATCAAAAACCTGAGGATCGGCTGAGCCGTTGTCATCTTCTATCTCCTCCTCCCTAAATGATACGCCTTCGAGGCTCTGGTTAACTTCATTATCGTTATGTGGTGGTTCTTGTATCATGGGATTGGCATCCTTAATAACTTCAAAATTGATTTTGTGTGACTGCAAGAAAACAAAAACAACAGGAAACTCCAAAATGTCTACATTTGCTAATTGCTGTCTGATTGGAGCTTTCATATCCAACTCTTTGAAGGGTGATTTAGGACCCTGTGTTAATAAGCACAATATCGAAGTTAAAACCAAAGTAATGCTATATATTGATATGATTTGACAACGTTGTCTACGAGTCGGCCTAATCCTGCATTTAGATCATAAAAAGGTAAATGAAGCCACCTTTGGGTATTTACGAATGAAAAGCTTGAGATTCTCCAGCTGGTCTTCACAAAATTGTCTTAGCTTATGATTCCAAGGACCAGGTTTGAGGTGACTCTCAAGAATTGAGCCAAAATTTGTATTTTCATTGACTCTGAAAGAATAAATGAACATATTATACTATCAAAATTGTATTATCTAGAGTCTAGATTTTAAGCATGCAATAAGAATGTGAAGTGTTGTATGTTACTCCAGACAAAAGACATAGGCTAAGTGGCTCACCCATGGTCATGTAAAACAACATCTGTTGAGTGAAAACGCCATTCAATTGTCCAAGATATGAACTTCTTCCTGAAAGCATTTTATGAATATATATGTAATTTACTTAAAAACAGAAGTTTTCACCTTAGTAATCTTAAAATAAAACATTATTACAATCTGTATTTACCTCGGGCATCAATCATCAATGCATTGAGATAAACCATAATTTGATTAAAAAAAACTTCATAACCCGAGCAATGCATACCGACTTTGACCATTATGGATCACATATACACCAAAAGTTCAAAAGCAAAAAAGGAAAAATTAATGAAGTAGTACAATTGGAAGAAACTGATTATATGTACCATCCTCCTGAAACAAGAAAAGTACGTCATGAAAATAGAAAATACCTTTGGTCATATCGAGACTGATTCTTCTCTCTTTTCGACATTCCGTTAGGGAGAAACATTAGTTTGGTTCTCCTGATCCAAGCAGCACTCCGCAGGCTCTTTAGGTGATAAGGTAACTTAAAATAAGTATGCATGTGTAATTTAGTTCTCATTCTCCTAGCAGATTCAGACACCCTCTTCATCTCCTTCAGCAAATTATAGTCTAGAGTATAAAATAAAAAATGAACAAAATCAGTACAGAGATTCAGATAAACACGAAATCAGAATGATTCATCTACAGAATTATGCAAGTATTTATGAAATTTAGAAACGGTGACAAAAAGGATGAAGGAAAAACATGTAAAATCCAAAGGGGTAAAAAATGTTGAAAAGACATTCAAGAAAAGGCAATCATGAAAAATCTTTACAAAACCAAAAAAAAACCCTTCTGGATGACTTGAAGGATAATAAGAAGTAAAATTGTTCTGGCAATGCAATCAACTAGATAAAGGGCCCGTTTATTTAGGATTCTCAAAGAAGTGATTATTCAAAAAAGAGTTTGGAAGAAATATTTTTGAGAAGCTGAGTTCAGCCTATTCTACTCCAAGAAGCTGAGTTTCAAGCTTAATTAAAAGAGCATCTTTTTCTCAAGAAACAACCTAAACAAAATAACAAATGGGCCAAAACCAAAAGGAAAATACAAAATTCCAAGAGTAGCCTACCAGATAACAGGGTATTATCATCAAACTGGGAAAGTGGAACAAATTGAGTCTGGTTCCTCACGCCAGAACATCCAGTACGTGCTTTGTGTGATTTTACACAAGGAAGACTGCATGATGCTATGGAGCAACCGGGGCACTTGTATTTTGATGGGTTAGATTTGCATTCTTCACACAGTGTTGGCCCGTTACGAATGCTTTTAATTGTTGAATACTCATCTTCTTGTTCTTCCATCTGTGGTAGAGAAGCGGACATCTTTATGCTTACAACAACCACAATGCTGCAGAAGCAACAAAAATATGAATACATTACAGATCTTCAACCAGTAATATCTACAGAAGGAAATCAATTTGCATCTTGTTGACTCCAACATACTATTATTGTGTCCTCCAAGTTGAAATTGAAGAAAATGAAATAAGAAAACGGCAAACCCATTTATTTAAGACACAAAACAAACCTCATTAACATAAAAACATTAACCAATAAAAATAGTAGCCTAGTGCATGAGGCTCCCACGTACTAGGGTCTGGGGAGAGTAGATGTGCAGTCTTACCTCTGCAAGCGGATAGGATGTTTCGAGGAAACACATTAACCAATCATGGTTGCAATAAAAAATCTAATATAAACATAATGGAAGATGGGGATAAATAAATTGGAACAAAAAAACTCACTAAAAATTGAGCACATGGGGGGTAGGAAGCACAAATGAGGATACTAGACACAGATATGAAACAATATGGATATCTTGAGAACAAAAAGAATCATAAATCAATTGAAAGATATATAGGCAAAAAATATCTAGGAAGTATTAAACTATCCAATAGCAATTTCGAAGTATTGATGCAACATAGCAAGGCAGCAATGGTGCGATGAAGACATCGTCGAAGTTGCTAAAGTGAGAGTGGAGAATGAGAGGGAGAATCAATCAGATAAAAAGAACATGGAAACTTGTAATGCTCAATTTTCAACAAGTTGCTCCCAAAAACAAAACAAAAAAACACCACACTTGGATTATAAGCTTAAGGCCAGGACAAAGTTTGCTCATTGCAAGATTATCCAGAAATGATCAGAAATAGTTACTAAAACATTAGCAATCCCAGAAAAACTCACTCAAAGGTTCCGAACTGTGGTTATGGTCACGATTACTTTGCATTTACCGCAAACTCGGGAAAATGTGCCCGATGCAACAACGCTGTACTAAAACTAGAACATTGCAGCCTTAATTGTGGCTGCAGATTGCAATTTAAAAGGCTACTGACACTACATGCTTGAGAATTAAGTGATTAACATTAAACCCTAGGAGAAATCAGTATCATTATTTACTTAAACTATTCTATACAGACACTGAGATTCCAACAACAGATAACATTATCTCAAAATTTCAAAGCTCACTGTAAACTATTTATATATATAAAACAGAAAATTACAAGGTCAAGTGTTTATACTTTTATAGTAGAATTAATATTGAAACACAAAAGTGATTTTTAATTAAGCAGCTTAAAATCTGATAAAGTGAAAAGTGGATGAGAAAGGGAAGCTGACTTATAAAGAGATTGCCGGAGCTGTCTCTGGCGGATGGGCGACGGAACGCGGCGATAGTGATGGCGGCGCTACAACAACCAACTGCAAAGGGGTTCTGTTATAATGTAATTTAATTTACTTTTATACTTAATTTGGTTTTCATTCCGTATTCATTTCACTCCCTTAATATTATTTAGGTGTAATATTTATGGATCCATGAAGATTTGAGTTTAAAATCTATGTATATTTTTTATCATTCATCATTATTTTATATTAGTTTTGTTTGAGAGTCAATAATAATTATTAATGGAAAAATGAATAATTATTAAAGAAAATTTTTATGCATATCATTCATTTCTATTAGCTTTTTTCAAAAATGAATAATCATTAGAGGAAGAAAAATGTGTAGTAAGAGTTTTTATATTGTTTATGAATCGATAATTATTTTTAATTATTATTGACTTTTGGATATAAATAACATTAGTGGTAGACAATAAGTCAAGCGTGTATAAAACTTTACACTTACCGGTTGCACATATATTACACTATAATGCTTGAACATAAATTGATTTAATAAGTATACACTGACAGTGTAAGTGTGTAAAGTTTTTACACTGTGAGTAAATCTTTATCATTCATATGTTAGCTATTATTAGCTTTCAAATAAAAGTATATGATGTAATGACAATGTAAAAAAATTCACATTGTCAGTGCACAAAATTTAAACTTAACATAGATAGTAGATGATACAGTAACAATATATAAAAGTAACATATATACATTACTTGTTAATAGTACATACACAATATTTATGCAATATAGTATAAAGAGTTATATATACTTACTGTATCATTTGTTATTCATTAGTATCATATTATACATCTTGTAAGAGATTAGTTCTTCATCCAGAAGAGTAAGAGATATTGTACTAAAAAAATATTACTTCTTTTTTTAAGAGTAATTGATCATTAATAAAAATACAATGAGTAGACACATTAATTTTCATCCGTTGCGTTCATGTCTCAAAATTTTCAATAAATATTTACACTGGTTAAAATATTCTGAGCATTGAATTTTTAGAGGCACTTTAAAATAGGTTAGTTCTTACCTTTATGATGTGGAACTTTTGTTGATGTCAAAAAATAATTGTCATATTATTTTTTATCCATATTACGATATATATATATATATATATGAAAAAGTAGATACCAAAAGTACTCCAACATTATACATTAATATAGATGATTAATGACTTTTTTATCATTCTTTAACTTGTTTATTTCATTATTTTTATTGATTTAATGAATATATTACTAATCATGATAAATTAATCAGTTCCATTACGCTATTTTAGGATATTTTGGTTACTTCAATGTGGGCGACATTCATTCATTGTTAGTTTATTTAGAGTGATAATTTTGGAGAAAGAAACTATATTTGTGGATGATTGTTCTTTATACTTGAGTTGATTTTGTCGGAAATTTTGGTTGCAAACACGTAATGCATTCACAGAGTTGAAATAATGTATATATTTTTCAATCTTCTTCCTCAAAATGGATCATTTATGTTATCATTCTCAACCTTTAAATGCATGGAAATATATGCCAATGTTATTTTAATAAGTCAAATATAGTTGTGAAAGAGAAAATAAAATAGTTATTTTACTTCTAAAAATTAATATCATGTAACTTAGCAGCTTAATAAAACCAATATTGATATATCTCCAAAAATAAAATGAAACATACATCTTATCAACTAGCTATTTATTGTTATTTCCCAATATCATCAAGGTTATAACTTAATAGGATTTAAAATTTTAAAATTTAAGGAACTCGTGGTGTTCAATGTTTAAGGGATAGAAATGATGGTTTGGTGTAGGGGTGAACATTGGCCGGGTTTAATCGAGTAAGACTTGTTTCTTACCCGATTCTAAATGGTGGTCGATGTAACGTCCCGAAAATTATTCCATAAATATTGTACTAAAAATGGTAACTTTTTTTGAATAATATAATATAAAATTATTTTATTTATATTCGTTTCTTTTTCGGGACATTACTTTAAGTAATATAAATTGCGGAAAATCAATAACCGTTACCTAATGGTAATAAAAACAACCCAACATATCTTTGAATAACTCTTCATTAAAAGAGAGTCAAACGTTAGCACAAAATACAAGACGAAATTCTAATCGTCGCCCAAATGAAACTACTCAAAATATCTTACACAAGTGCTTCATACTCAAAAGCAAAAGAAACAGCCAATGACTCCTAAAGACCAGCTCCAGCACTAGCAGGGATGCTAGAGCTCTCACTCGGATCTTCATCTATCTCAGAATCCGAGGAGAGGTCTATCACCTCTATAGAATCATATATGTCCATTAGCTTCATGTACTCGTCGTCTTCGGACTCCTGTTCCCATACTTTATCCCTCTATAGAATCATATATGTCCATTAGCCCTCCTGTTTGGTGGGGAGTTCATCACCTCATTCCAAGTCCTTCGTCTTGTCGACAGCCCTGCCTCGGCCTGTCTCCGAGAAGTCGAAGCCTGAGAGCTTGACTCCGTAGGTGTGAGCCTCCTGACCGATAAGGTGAAAGAAGCTTCCAAGACTACATCTTGTAAAGGTAGGTGCATAGTGGTGTCGGCACATGCCATCTACAGCTCCAGGTGATAAGTGTCAAACATACCTAAAAATCATACATTTTTATGGCACTTATCTTAAGCATAATTGAGAAAAACCAACTTAAAACAATACTTTTTGTATAAAATATCACAATTTGGTATATTTGTGTTTGTATGGCCTTTTTATGTATTTTGTAGGAAATAAAATGAAGAAAAGAAGAGAAAAGATTCATGGTCAAAAAGCAACAAAGTCAAGAAAATCAAGGTGCTCAACCAGGCAGCTGAGCTTGGAACAAGCCCCGCTAAGCTGACCTGGCCACCTGTCTGACTTGGACCAAACTGCTCAACCAGGCAGCTGAGCGGACATGCTTAACCGCTCAGCCTAGCACCAGACTAGGCCTGACACGGTCAGAAATAGCTTGACACGGTCAGACACGAGCTTGGCACAAGCCCAACTGCTGAACAAGCTGCTCAGCGGTCAAACCAAGCTGCTAAGCGGAGAACCAGACTCCTGGCCAGATCAGCAAGCACCAAGCCACGTCCCAGTCAAAACGGTCAGAAGTTGCTGAACAAGCAGCTCAGCGGTGAAGCAAGTGCGTTGGGCGGTGCTTACCAGACTTGACTTAACCATCAAGCAAACCATGAAGTCATCCATGACCTCACCTCAAGTAGCCCACCATAGGCTTTTCAGAAGTAGCTCACAATAGCTAGTCTCATAGCCCACAACTAGCCTTCGAGTCATGCACAAGGAGGTGACTAAGCTACTTGGTCAAGGGACCAAACCCATGTTGAAGGGTTTGGTCAGCTGTTGAGCGGTCCAACTCAGCAACTCAACGGCCCAAAAGAATTTCTATAAACAGGGAATTCCATTCGAGCAAAAAAAAAGAGAGCAATAACACACAATACATCTTACACATTCTGCCTAGAAATTCTCTGAAGTTCTCTCTTCTTGTTCTTAGGAGATTTATTTCAATTAAGTTTGTAATTTTAGTTTAGAATTCAAGAGGAGAAAAGGAGAAGGCAAATGAGATGCAAAAATCAAATTTGTACTCTCATTTGGAACTCAAAAGCATCCAATCAT
>NC_032019.1:32604085-32689207 GCF_001865875.1 Lupinus angustifolius | reverse complement strand
TTGGTTAATATTATTTTTTTGAGAAGTACTTAATGCTCTTTTTAGATTGATCACCTAAAAAATGATTTCAAGTCAAAAATACTTGTCTCAAACACTTAACAAATAAACTTTGGAGTAGTTGTACTACTTAGTTTATTTTCCAAGTTAAGCATGTTTTTCTTAAGATCTTACATTCATCACTCATTCATTATTAGAGTCACCAATGGTTAGGACGTGACAACCTAATCTCTTTTATGGTCGTAGTATTGTTTAAGTGATGAATATAAGTGTTTATGATCGTAGTATCAGATATCATCTTTTTTGCGCTGTGAGAACTGTCCAATCCAACAGAATACCTCATCCAGGAATACAAGGGACTCGTCTTACCTAAACTCTCCCTCGAGACTTTGCTGACGAATCACCGCCATCACCATCCTTCTCAACATCACGGGGCTCGTTCGTCTCCCGTAAATTTCCTCTCCACTACTTCCTTATCCATAATGACTATGCATGCTAACCGAGGTTAGCAGATTTAATATTTTAATCATTCTTTTATTACGATCGACCCATCCTAAGACATCTTCATCGGGAATGCTTCTAGTGGGACCCGATCTTAACATGAATAGAGGAAAATTTCATCTTCACTTCGAATCATCGTTGAATCACCATGGACGGCCCAATGGCCAAGCCTCTTATAGTTAGACGATCTCGCTGCGTGGAAACACATAACCTTTCGGGTCTCGCCCTTTTACAATGTATTTTTTAGCACTTATTACTTTGGTTATGATGAACTTCCTGTACAAACTCCGAAGAGTCTAATGTGATTGTTCTTCCTTACGAAGTTTATATTTTTGGAGGGTTAATCGACTATTTAAAGGGTTAATTGATTATTCTCAATCCGCCTAGAGACCTCTCGCCCAAGTGAGGTCTGATGCTCAAGCAATAGCTCTGATAATCGATTATGTTGAATGTTAATTGATTATCTCTAGTTATAGTAGCTACAAGATTCTGATTTTTGATATCGATAATCGATTATATAAAAGAGTTAATCGATTATTCCTAGTTATAGTAGCTACAATATTCTGATTTTTATATCGATAGTCGATTATATAAAAGGGTTAATCGATTATTCCAAGTTACAGTAGCTATAAGTTTTTTATTTTTGATATCGATAATCGATTATATAAAAGGATTAATCGATTATGACCATCAGACAGGGAGTTTTAGAATACGGAAAATCGAATATCTCAAGGGATAGTCGATCATTCCTAGTTATCGTTATTCAAGTAATGTTCATCCATAAATAACCACAACATTACTCTACATCTATACATATCCTAAATGATATAACTTAAGAAATCATCCATATTTAATCCTAATTGGCAAACAATCGATTAAGTACGAGATTTCTTAATACACAAGACAACTCCAAACTTTTGAGGTAGTTTAAGTGGTCCGGATGTCATATTTTAACACCACTATGTCACAATGTATTCTCTCTCACCTTAGAGTGTAGTGTGGGTGATTCCTCCGGCGAAAAGTGTGAAATGATCTTGCGGTCCAACGTTGAAAGCTTAAAAAATAAACACAAGAAGAAATCGTTAGGTTTTAGAGTTTCAAAACTTGCATGATACCCCTTGAGTACAAACATTTTTTTTAACCTATTATGGGCTTGATTACTTTCATCCATCCAGTCCAAGTTTATTTATCCTTGAACCATCCTTTATCATTGAAAGTTTTGCTCACAATTTCCATCATTTTCAATGTAAGATTTTAGGGTTTAGGGTATTGTCAGCTAATACTCGACTGGATATTAAAAATCCTTTATCCTTGAACCATCCTTTATCCTTGAACAATCGCGATTAAACCATGCCCGAGTATTGTCAGCTAATACTCGACCGGATATTAAAAATCTCTCGATTTCGGTTAGAACTTCCAAACACGGAATTCAGAGTGAAAAATATTTAGAAATACGTTATAGACGAACCTGATGTCTATCTTGACTCGAAATAATATTTTGAAGCCAATGGCACAATCGAAATTCGATTTCGAGTTATGAAACTCAAAAATACGTTTTTGGGCCGAATTCAGGCGAGTTTGGGCCCGACAGTAGCTCAAAAACTTTCTGTCTCACAAAATTACGAATATTTACCACAAAATAGGAATTCACAAATCAAGACTAACACTCAACTACGGTTTAGCCTAAATCAATACCGATTAATTTCTAAAATTACCTACTTGGTAAAAGAAATAATTAACAAAACATACAAAGAAAATTCACAGTGTTATAATTGGGTCATTTTTTTGAACCTAGCCTGAGACCTAAAGTTGACCCGACCCCAAATGTTGACTGAGTTAGCCTTTGTAACCGAACCCAATCCCAAAACTGATGAAATATAATGCATATAGATAAAGTCTTCTCAATGTTATTCATTTAAGTAAAGTGCATTGATACCCATGAGTTTTAGTAAAATTACACAAATCACCACTCCATTTTTCAAACTTACACAAATCACCCATAATTATATATATATATATATATATATATATAGACACACACTTACTACGCTGTAGAGAAATAAGTGTAATTTCTTAAACAAAAAATGATAACGAATGTAGTCAAGTGAAACAAAATATAGTATATTGTGAAGACACGTTCAAGTAGTATAAGAGTAAATGTTTATTCATTATTTTTGATTTGTTACAAACTATATCAATATTTGTAAAGAGATGTTTAAATCACTCTTATACTATAGTGTAACTAACAAAAACATCGAATAGATATTGACTTTCATACTATTTGAATTTGTCTTCATATATCATATTTGTTTAATTTAATTACACTTATCGCCATTTTTTTACTTAAGAAATTACATTTATCTCTCCTATAGAGTTAGTCAATGTAATGCATGTACATAACTATGAGCAATTTATATAGATTTAAAACAAGATGAGTGGTTTGTGTGATTTTACTAAAACTCAAGGGATATCAGTGTAATTTACTTATTATGTATACATAATTTGATATATGAAATGATATATATTGTTAATCTTGTATATATGATGAAAAATTAGAGAACTAATGATACTTTAAACCAAAGATATATCATAACTCTATATATAATTGAATATAGACACATACATATATGATGAAATGATGAGTGAGTAACCATGAGCAGGATCATGCTTGTCCCCTAATCGGCCATAAATATTAATTGTGTCTAATTTTAAATTCAAACTTAACCTTAGACCCTATCAAACCCCAATCATATTCGAGTCCAATCACAATAAGTGAAGTTAGGGGAATAAATAAGGTTGACCTTGTTCACCTTAATTTAGTGTAGGAGCACATGAGGGAACATTGATTTATTGGTCACCATGATAATAGAATGAGGGAGTTCAATAGATAAGAACATTGTTTTTGGGTCTAGTGTTTCATCAATTCATGTACATAAAGAAAGTTGAACAAATAAAGTAAAGTTTATGTAATCGATTATTATTCGAATGATTGCTACAAGGAATTTGTGAGATTTAGAGGAAGTACTAAAATATTGAAGAAGGAAATAAACAAGATATAAGATAATGAGAAAATTTAGATGAGAGTGTAAATTAGTATTATTAATACTTTATCGGTTATCAAACTAGTCATGATATTGGTATAGTGGTTCAACCGACGGTTCACTAATTAAACAATATATATATGAATTTAGATATACATATATAATATATTACCATTAAATGCTGAATAATCAATAAAAACTAATAATTTTTTTTTTTATTAAAAATTAATTTTAAATAAAAATCGGCCGATACGACCATTATAGTTAATCGGCAGATAAGACCAATTTCAACCGATTGTGACTAATATGATTACATGACCGACATAATTATTGTATCATATCAATATTATGACCAATTTACTAGTTGAACCGGCTAGTAGGAACTAATTTTTACAACACTAGTTTAAAGATTTATATATATACAAAGAGAGATCCATTACACTCAAGTTAAGTTACACTAATTACACTTATTCTCGACCATTCATTATATAATAATAATTAATAACAAGAAGATAACTTCAGAAAATAAAATTTATTTATAAATGTAAACATTAATATACATGATAAAACTAATGTTATGTGGTTAAAGATAAAATGATCAAAATTTAAAAGGATAAGATAAAAATGATAAAAGAATGATGATATTATCTTAATATTTTATGATAAATGTGATGCAACTACAATCAATTTAGTGAAAAATCAGAAGAAAATAATATCAATCTACATTGAGATACATACTCATAATATATATTTAGTGTAAATTCGATGCTTGAAAGTTATCAATAATTTAATATAATAAAATAATTTTTTTAATTCAATAATATTTTTGACATGACAACTTGCTTTCCAGAAGATAAAAACTCATTCAGTTATATGATAATCAGTCAAATAACTTATTTTTTGAAAATAAAAAATCATAAACTTAGGAGGTTCTCATCTTAACAACCAACAAAGTGTTGGTCTAGCAGTATAAGGTTCTACTGGATTCATAAGATTGAGAGTTTGATTCCTGTGAACGACACTTGTTGGGAGGGGCAACCACGATTTTCCGAAAGAGATTAGTTCCTTACCAAAAGGTGAAAAATAATTTTAATAGTACATTTCATCCTAGCACCCTAATGTTAATTTATATATACCCCATATATATATATTAGATAATTTACAAAAAGAAATTAAAATGTATGACAAATAATTATCATTAAAATATTTAATAAAACCAATGCACATTAATGATGAATAATGTATTTAAAATATAATTTTTTACTCTAACATTGCATATGTATTAAACTTTTTTTAGTTATTTTATAAATTAATTTTTTTAAGTTTATATAAATATTAATTTTTTTTGATAAACATAATTTATTATTAAAAAATATTACGCCCTAATAATGAAATAAAAGTTTGATTGGTGATATACTTATCATCTTACTAAATAAATATCCATATAATATTTTGATAGTATAATTGGATAATGAATTTTTGTTGAGCATAACTTGTTTAGAAAATAAAAAAAAGAAGAGGAAATTGAGCAAAACTAATATTGTTTTGCATAACGGAGAAGACAACACACTTCTCCCTTCTTTTCTCAACTTCTCTCATTCTTCCCCAATTCTGAACCCTAGACCACTACCTCCGATCATCACCTCCGACCACCGCCGCCGTATTCGTCGTCGTCGTTCATCACTTCGTCGCAGGTCCTTTATTCACTCTCGTCGTTTTATTTCCTAATGTTGTCTTATAGTAATGTTAAATTTCATAATTAATTTATTCAATATTTTAATAAAAATCTTAATTTGATGTTCGCAATCGCCAATCTCAATATCTAAAATACAGTGATTTGGATTTGTTTAGTGATCATTGATAGATCTACTTCAATATCTGATGTAATATTTCAAAACAAAAGGAATAATAAATAACAAAAATATCGTGAATTTCAATAACATTTAGCTTCAGTTAGCTTGATTTTAATTAATTTTTGAACTTTTGTTATTGCTTTCAATAGATTCAGTGAGTTTCTTGTAAACTGTTTGGTGAAACCTACGAATCGGTTGGATACTTGGATCAATGTATCAGTGGAGGAAGTTTGAGTTCTTTGAGGAGAAGTATGCTGCAAAATGCTCTATTCCTGATGAGGAGGTGGAGAATGGTGATGATGGTGTTGCTGCTAACAAGAACAAGAAGATTCAGTGTTGTTCAAGTGGCAGGGGAAAGGTGGTGACTGGCTTCGATGATGGGATGGTTTGCTTGTTTGATCGAGGCCTCAAGTTCAATTATGCGTTTCAACCTCACTCCTCTTCTGTTCACTTTCTTCAGCAGCTCAAGGTTTTTATTTTTCAGTCCCTCTTTACAACTTTATAATTTTTTTACTTGGTTGGTGTTGTTGGAATTTGTTGTTTTGTGTAAAATGGTATGGGTGTCTTTTTTTGTGTGGGAATTTTAGTTGTGTTTGATTGAGAGGGTGAGCCTTGGCGCAATGGTAATGATGTTGCCCTATGACTTGAAGGTCATTGGTTCAAATCTGGGAAACAACCCCTCCACTCGCGTGGGGTAAGACTGTATATGTCCACCCTCCTCAGACCCTACCGAGTGGGAGCCTTGTGTAATTGACTGACCTTTTTTAGTTGTGTTTGATTTGATTGCTCGTTTGTGTTGGTTGGGCATGTTTTAATGAGAATTTGATGATAATATGGTGCTTGTTGGGCATGTGTTGGAAAGGGGTGGGTCATAGCATGAGTTCCATTCTATATTTTGTGCATTCTATAAATAGAATAGAAGTGGACAAAAAAGTGGGACATTTTGGTACCATTAAAGAGAACAGAAAAAAATCAATCTATTAATCTCTTGTTCCTTTTAATTCTATTGTATTACATTCCATTATTTTATGTCCGCATGCCAAACACTATCTATGTAATGGCAGCAACCAACAAGTCAAGGGATAAGATGAGGTAGTACCATGACTGAATTTCTCTTGTGCCGTTGTATTCTTAAGAACTGCATCTAAATAAGATCCATATATTAAAAGCTATGCGAGTCCATATTCCTTAATGACATAAGTGCAATTGAGCGATGGTTCATACAAAAGAAAAGAAAAGGTCTAGAAGACACAAGTCTGGAAAAGTGGTGAGAAAGACAAAAGGAAAAGGGAAGAGAATCGCATAGTGATGCTCTTTGCTCTCTGCTTGTACAGTCATGTGTCATTTGATTGTAACTAGGTGTTCCATGTCAGCAATGTAATTCAGCAAGAGTTGAGTGCCAGTTCAGCTAATTAACTAATAACCTGGCTGACACTAACTAACAACTTAGTCGGCACTGGTTCACAACAGAACCGAGCCTTAGAAAGTAACAAGTGAAGCCTACTTCTGTTTTCTAATAATAATAATTCATAACTCGCTAAACGATTTGAGAGAGATGTGAAGAGGTGTTGATAAATTTGTTTGCTTGTGTTGGAATTGTTGTTTTGAGTAATGGGTATATGATTTGTACTTCGTAGCATGTGATTTTGTTTGATTTCTCATTGGTGCTTCTTGAGAATCTTTTACTGATAGTTTCATGATATGAATTTTTTTTATTAAAGAGAAATGGGTATGTGTTGAAAGTGTAAATCAGTTTTCTCTTTGCTTCATTCTTATTACTCTGAAAGAATTCAAGGAGTCATGACTAATTTTTTAAAGATTCGTGATAGAGTTGAGGTTTAATTTTTTTGTTGTGGTCCAGCAACGCAACTTTCTGGTGACCATTGGGGAAGATGAACAGCTTACTCCCCAACAATCAGCTTTGTGCTTGAAGGTTTTTGACCTTGATAAGATGCAAGCTGAGAGTTCAAGCACGGCGAGTCCTGATTGTGTTGGGATATTGCGTATATTCACTAATCAGTTTCCTGAGGCAAAGGTAATGACATGTTATGCATGCTTGTTACTATTTCGTAATAACATGGTTTGGTTATTTCAGTCCCCCATTTTAATGACGTGGGAACTATGTTATGCTGCAGATTACTTCTTTTTTAGTCTTAGAAGAAGTGCCACCTATACTACTCATAGCTATTGGATTAGATAATGGTTCTATTTACTGCATAAAAGGAGACATTGCCCGGGAGCGTATCAACCGTTTCAAGCTTCAAGTGGAAAACAATTCTGACAAAAGTCCTTCCTGTGTTACTGGTCTTGGGTTTAAGGTGGATGGTCGATCTCTACAATTATTTGCTGTAACTCCAAGTTCAGTGACCTTGTTCTCATTGCATGACGAGCCACCAAGAAGGCAAACCCTTGATCAGATTGGATGTGGTCTAAATAGCGTTGCAATGAGTGACCGCGCTGTATGCCATCTTTGTCCCATATTCTCAGTACATTGTTGTATAGTCTCATAATTATGTTCTCTCTGACGCTAAATCTTTCTCTCATAACATGAACAGGAATTGATAATTGGTCGATCAGAAGCAGTATATTTTTACGAAGTTGATGGTCGTGGTCCTTGTTGGGCTTTCGAGGGAGAGAAGAAACTGATAGGCTGGTTTCGTGGATACCTTCTGTGTGTTATTGCAGATCAAAGAATGGGAAATCATACTTTCAACATCTATGACTTGAAGAATCGTTTAATAGCCCACAGTGTGTTGGTTAAAGACGTTTCTCACATGCTCTATGAATGGGGTAACATCATACTCATAATGGCTGACAAATCAGCTTTATGTATTGGGGAAAAGGATATGGAAAGCAAGTTAGACATGTTATTTAAGAAAAACCTATACACTGTAGCAATTAATCTTGTTCAGACTCAGCAAGCAGATGCTGCAGCTACTGCTGAAGTGCTAAGAAAATATGCTGACCATCTATATAGCAAGCAAGACTACGATGAGGCAATGGCTCAGTACATACAAACTATTGGTCACCTTGAACCTTCTTATGTGATACAGAAGTTTTTGGATGCACAAAGAATCTACAACCTCACAAACTACTTGGAAAAGCTACATGAGAAGGGTCTTGCTTATAAAGATCACACCACACTTCTGTTGAACTGTTACACCAAATTGAAAGATGTTGAAAAGTTAAATCTATTTATTAAAAGTGATGACAGCATCGGGGAACTTAAGTTTGATGTGGAAACAGCACTCAGGGTTTGCCGTGCTGCAAATTACCATGAGCATGCAATGTATGTTGCAAAGAAGGCAGGGAAACATGAGTGGTACTTGAAGATCTTGCTTGAAGATCTTGGTAGATATGAAGAGGCCTTGGAATATATTTCAAGTCTTGAATCAAGTCAGGCAGGGATGACAATAAAGGAGTATGGTAAAATTCTAATAGAGCACAAGCCAGTAGAGACAATTGAGATTCTCATAAGGCTTTGTACAGAAGATGAAGACAGAAGAGGAGACTCAAATGTTGTGTATGTATCTATGTTGCCATCTCCTGTTGATTTTCTCAGCGTCTTCATTCATTATCCTCAGTCCCTTATGGATTTTCTTGAAAAATATACCAATAAGGTTAAGGATTCGCCTGCTCAAGTGGAGATTCACAATATCCTATTAGAATTGTATATAGCCAATGAATTGAACTTTCCTTCAATGTCACAAGTTAATGAGGATGCAGTTAATGTACCATCTGCTAAAACTTTGATTTTAAGTTCTCAGTCTAATGGAACCATTGCTGAGCACAAAGGCTCACAAGAGGAAACAGACCGTCTTGAAAGGCGTAAAAAGGGTCTAAGCTTGCTTAAGAGTGCATGGCCTCCAGAGACAGAACATCCACTTTATGATGTTGATTTGGCAATTATACTGTGTGAAATGAATGCATTCATAGACGGGATTTTGTATTTGTATGAAAAGATGAAACTCTATAAAGAAGTAATTGCTTGCTATATGCAGAAACATGATCATGAGGGGCTAATTGCTTGCTGCAAAAGGCTGGGGGATTCAGGTAAAGGTGGGGATCCATCTCTTTGGGCTGATGTACTTAAATATTTTGGTGAGCTTGGAGAAGATTGCTCCAAAGAAGTGAAAGAAGTTTTGACCTATATCGAGAGGGATGATATTTTGCCCCCCATGATTGTCCTTCAAACTCTTTCGCGAAATCCATGCCTCACACTTTCTGTAATCAAAGATTACATTGCTCGGAAGCTTGAGCAGGAATCAAAAATGATTGAAGAGGACCGACAAGCTATTGATAAATATCAGGTAAGATCTTAATCGATATTTTATATCTTTGTCTGTCCATCCATCATGTGGCCATTACATATAAGTTATAAGTTATAACCAATAGCTCTCTTAAGCCTTTTCGTTTTCTAATTATGTGAACTTAGAAAATAGTAAGATAAATCCACGAAAAGGAACCAAAAGCACATAAGACAATAGGTTTCAAAGTTGAAGCTGTTTATATTTGAAGAATATAAAAATGTGTGGAGGAGGGATGTATGCAGTTAAGCCTGTTTGCATTCAAAAGGTTGGTTAGAAATTGAAATCAGGAATGTATATTACTTGAAACAGTGCCCCATAATATAAGCGCTAATGTTGAGATCGGTAGAAAGAAAGTTATAACCAAAAGGATGTATGGACTCGCTTAGTAAAATCGATGTGATTCATATGAATGATCCAAAATTATACTGCTAGTACCTTAAGGCTTAAACATTATTGCATAACCGGTGTTTGACCAAAAATCGGGGCTATTTCAACCTCTACCTAAGTCGCGTAGCCGATGATCCACCGAGGATCGGGTCGTGTCAAACATGTGTCAGTTTAGGGTTTCAAAATTGTGCCTTCTCTTCGAACCACTTTCTCTTCTCTTCCTTTTGTATTTCTGTACTTTGGTTTCAATTAGTCCTGAATCATTCTCCCACAACATGTTAAATTACGAATTTGCTTCTTATGAAATAATTAATTATAAACAGGAATCTGGACAATGAAATGAAAATATAGATACTGAGATTTGTCATCCACATTTGGGAAAAACACTTCAAAAATTGGGGTATACAGTTGGTGATTTTGATTATTCAATTTGAAGCAGAAACCTGTTTTATTATAAATTTATATGATATCGTTGCTTGAATATGTAATTATTCATTTATTCCTAGCATCTAAATGTTAAATCATGACACATTGATTTATGAATTGACTTTTCATCACCTAAGTCAAGTTCAGGGTGAGGATGAACATTAGTGTATTGTGAATTTGTGATGACAAAAGTGGATAGTATAAAACTATAAATGATTATTTGGACAAGGTTCGAAGAAGCAATCATTTCTTTTAAATTAATTTAATTTACTAAACATTTCTCAAATGAACATATATAGGTAGAAAACTTTCCCCCCTAATCAGAGCATGAAAGGATTTATATAAAGTATTTATGTGCAGGAAGATACACTATCGATGAGAAAAGAGATTCAAGATCTTAGGACAAATGCTAGAATTTTTCAGCTTAGCAAGTGCACTGCTTGCACCTTCACTCTTGATCTCCCTGCTGTGCACTTCATGTGCATGCACTCGTTCCATTTGCGCTGCCTTGGTGATAATGAAAAAGAATGCCCTGAGTGCGCTCCTGAATATAGGTCCGTCATTGAAATGAAAAGAAATTTGGAGCAAAATTCTAAGGACCAGGACAGGTTTTTCCAGCAAGTAAAGAACTCCAAAGATGGATTTTCTGTCATTGCTGAGTATTTTGGAAAAGGGATCATCAGCAAAACAAGAAATGGATCCACTTCTGGTCTTGGTTCTGGAAATTCAACATCCAGTAGTGTCATCTGAGCTTTACAATTTGTGTCACTTCTATTTCTGCACTTTTCTGGATATTAGATGAAGTTGATTGTCTTTGGGCTCTCTTCTCCATCACTGCTTGTTGTAAAGCCTACATAATCTGGAGTCCAAGGTTTATATTTTGACTGTTTTCTAAGTGTGTTGGCTGTTAATATTTAGGGAAACGTCCAAAAACAACCCCAAAATTATGCATATGTGATTTGGTCCCTGAATTTAAAAAATGTGTAAAAAGGACCCTGAACTCTGGTTCAGGTGCAGATAGGCCTTCCCTGTTCAAAAATGCCCATTGAACTTTGCATGACGTGCAAGTTAGCACCTGAGCTCTCCATCTTGGAACTGAATCACACAGTTCAGGGCCTTTTGACACATTTTTAAATTCAAGAACTAAATAGTGTATCATGCAAAGTTTGGAGATGGTGTTTTGACCTTTCCTTTTATATTATCCAGGTGGCTCATTCATCAAGTAAAGTTCCTGAATGGTCTTGCATTTTTTGTGTTATGCCAGAGTATTGAACTTTTTGGAAGGATTTGAAGTTTCTTAGTTTTGTGGATCCGAACAGAATTATTTATTGCAGCCTCTCCTTGGTGGAAATATTGGACAAATATTTAGGTCAATGTGAGGTTCAGTAGGTGTGAATTCAAGTGATACTTTTTCTTTTCTTTTTTGTGTGTAAAATTATGAGGGATTGATTGATAACAAGATGAGATTTATATATGTATTTTAATATTTTTTTGCAAAGGCCATAACAAATAGTAACAATATGTGATCTGTGTTTTTTTATCCACCATTTACTTCCTATTTATTTAAACTCAACTGCTTGAGGTAGGAGTGTTTATGATCATGGCACAATTTGGATAAATTTATTACATTTTGGATTCTCTCCATAGTTATATCTGTCCATTATTATTTTAAGTGTAGGTTGCATTGATGAAGTTAACAAATGAATTAGATTATTAGAATAAATGAGAGTTTTTGTAAAGAAAAAAAAAGAGTTTTTGGATGATCATGTGGGAGACAGGATCCAAATTCCAAGTTACCTTAGTCTACTCTTAACATATTGATGGCACAATTTATTAGGACTTGAAACTTGTTATGTAAAAAGTAGATATGTCTGGGTTTGAATCAGAACCTTCTGATATGTTAATATTAACTTCATCAGTCTTGCACATTCTTTAAACACATATTTACATGGTTGATAGAGTTCCATCACCTCTGCAGACAGGTTTATATGCATTACTATTTGGATATTATTTGTTAACATTATTTTAATAATTTATAATTATTAAATAACTTATAAATAAAAATAGAAATAGTTAATTATAATTCATTATTTAATTTAATTAACTAGATGGCACTGCTTGTAAGTTGTAAGCATGATTGCAAAGGTGATATTTCTGATGTGAATTTCCTTCAGCCATGAGTATATAAATTATAGGGACTTTGGACAACATGATCCAGATTTATAATGAAGTGCAACTTAACTAACCAAAAATGAGGTTGTAGTGAAAACGAATTTAACCTAAGGTAAAATTTGCCTACAATATCAAGGGTTTTTGGATAGGATTTTACCTTACTACTATCATTAGTTAGTCATATATGTATGTCTAAAAAAGACCCCAAAAATCACGGCATTAAAAGAAAATACGAGACTAAAACTAAGATATATGTTTTTTTCTAAAATAAATTAGTGTGAATATTTTATTATTTTATAAAAAATAGGATTATCAATCTAAGTTAAGCACCGCATTTTTGCCTTTGTCTAATTAGGTGTCATTCTAATAAACACCCCAAACGTAAAAGTCCATGATGGAAAGAAAAATACTATTTTTATACTTAGTTTTAAATATAAAAATATCATTACAAATACAAGTATAAGAGTACAATTGTTTTTTTTTTTTCATTTTACTTTTTACCTTATTTTACACAATACTTCTATCTCTATTATCCAAGAGAAGTTTAGCTCATACAAGAAGTGAAAACACAAGGGCTCAAAGTGCTTCTGATCACAACCATAAATAATATGAGGTCCTAAGAATGCATCAACACAAATATTTATTTCTGACCAAATAAATAAACTAAATATGTAACAAATAAATAGTAATTAAATAAAGTAATAAACAAATATTTGAAAATAGAATATATGGCTATTATACAATATCAAAGGATTCATCATTCATCCAAAAAATGGCATCTTCTACTCTCTCATACCGTTTTCTCTGTACACAAACTCTTCAACATCACAATCCACCATTAAAGTCTTCAACTTTAACCTCAAAACCTCATTCCTTTACTCGTCTAAGACTTGCACCCAAAGCTTCTCCTAACAACAACAACAACAACAACAATACTTCACATAACCCTTTTAGGTAAAATTCTCTCAAATTGTAAGCACTCATCTTATTACTATCTAACTTAGGAAGTTAACATATTAGTCCTTGGACTTTAGGGATTTTACATATTAGTCCCTGAAAATGTAGCATATTGGATTTATATGCAGCACTTGTGTATTAGACCCTGACTTTAGGATATTAATCAATTAATGTATTGCTCCTTGAAATTATAGTATGTTATATTTAAATTGATGCTCACATGAGAACCAATTTGACTCAAGAATTGTTGATACAAGAGAAATCCAATATGACGAATGTTTACACTTTCAAGGACTAAATATTTTAATTTCTTTAGGCTTAGGAGCTGAATTGAGGGTTTTATATTTGATTTTCAATTCCTAGTCAAAGTGGAGAATTTTTTTATAATCATTTTATAGTCTTTGGAACTGTAAGCACTGATGACATTAGAGTCTGACTTCAATTAATATGTTAGTGAAATTTTGATTGTCAAATGAAAATCAATTTGATTGAGAATATTTGGCACGGTGGACTAATGTGACCGGTGGTTACAATTTTAATGACTAATGTGATATAACTCGGAGAATAAGAAGACATACTTATAATTTCAGGGACTAAAATCAGGGTGTGAAATTTAATTTTCAGTTTTTAGTTGTAGTGATAGGTTGCTACATTGTAACATTGAGCTCAAGAGTTCAATCCTGAAAATAGCCCACATGGTGGGTTTGTGGGAGTCTCATGCATTGTGCTGCTCCTTCCGGTCGTAAATTCGTAATGGAGTTTTCTTAGAAGAAAATAGATGTTATTAGAAAAGGGAGAAAATTACTAGAGGAAGAGCTCCTCACAAACACAAAATGAAACACCTAGAAACATATAACAAAGCATGCCAATCCCTCTGCATATCTCCATATGAACACCACTAAAAATCCCATGGTTTTACCTTAGAGCAAAGCAAAAAAGGCAACCCTGTCACTGATATAATGCAAAGGCGAAAAGGAATTGTTGAAAATTCTATGGTTCCTCTCCAACCAAATACACCAGAGGATTGCAAAAACATAGCACTGACATAGAATTTTGGCAGTTACAGTGGAGATTTTATTCTACTTTTGGTTAATCTTTATTTTGAGTTCAATTTTGAAATTGACTCTAGTGCTTTTATTTATTTTTTTGTTTGTGAATTGGGGTATTGAAGTTTAGTTATTGTGTTTTGAAATGAAATGAGGTGGCTTAAATTTGTTTAATTATTTATAAATTTTGGTTTTGAGGTTTTTTTCTTTGCATTTGAACATGTCAAGAACCAATTCTCCCAAAAGCTTAAGTTGTTAGGTGAAGGCTCTCAAATGGTTTTATATATCTAACATAACAGATATGGTTATATGGATTTTGAAATTGTTTATTGGGCTTTGAACAGAAATGGTTGGCTTAAATTTGATGAACTTGGAATGGATATTCTTTCAATTGCACTTCCTGCTGCTTTGGCTTTGGCGGCTGACCCGATTGCCTCATTGATTGACACAGCATTTGTTGGCCACATAGGTACTTCAGTGAAAATGAGTTTTATGATTGAAGGTTGATCTTTATTTGGGGAATAAAGAAGAATTCTGAGTTAATTTTATTCGGACTTTTGGAATCTAACCAGTGACTATTCTAATTGTTAGTGGTGTTGTTTGTTTAAATAATAATTGTAACCTTGTTGTTTTTGATGATGATGATAGCCAGTATTGGCTTTTCTCTCATTCTGTTTGTTTTATCTTATATAAATAATTGTTATCAAATGCAACAAGAGAAAAGGGAAACATATAATGAAATCCACAGGTTTAATCTACATAGCAGAGGCTAATCTGGGTAGGGTTAATGTAATAAATACAAAATAAATCAAAAGAATAATCTACCTATTCATACTATATGATAGGCTTATACAATAATTATATGGATTCCAACAAAAAGAATTCTCCCTTGATTAGATTGCTCAATGCAGGTTCAGTTGAATTAGCTGCAGTTGGGGTTTCAGCTTCTGTGTTTAATCTCGTGTCAAAAGTATTCAATGTTCCTTTACTTAATATTACCACATCCTATGTTGCGGAGGAGCAGGCACTGATTAGAAAAGAAGATTCTACTCAAAGTGATGACAATGGTAATTTTGTTTAAAAAAACTACCACAGTTTTGGACTTGGTTGATACTTTTCCTGGACTTGGTTGTACATTTTCTTGTTAAGATGTATCTACTAAGAGTTTTGATCTTGTGTGGTTGTTATCAAGGTTTATCGGGAAAGTACCAAAACAAGAAACTCCTTCCTTCGGTATCAACATCTTTAGCACTTGCTGCAACTCTTGGAATTGCTGAAACTGTGGCTCTTTTGCTTGGCTCTGGCACTCTTATGAATATCATGGGTATACCTGCTGTATGTCAAACTTGGCTGATTAATGATCCGTCCATCACCTCATATTGTTATTATGTTTGTTCATGTTACACCTCCATTACTTGTTTGTTATGGATCACCTTCTCTGCCTTTATACAACTTCTCTGTGTAGCAAGGAGAAGCTGTCATGTATAAACATCTATTGTATTATTGCAAATGGCATTTTTCGAATGTAGAACCTTACCACACACACCAATTAACGCAGCTTTGTTTAATAAGTCTATGTTCTTTTTATGCTATGCTGTATATAATAGTTTTAATGAATCATCAGAAAATATTGCTGGAAGAAAAAATAATTTCAGATTTAAAGTTATGTTTTTATTTTAATTTTAAGTATTGTTTTTATTTGACATATGAAATGTGTAGGACCTTGCTCACATGCCTAATTTAATTTCTGTAACAATTGGAACTTTTACTGCCAATTGTATTATCTTAATACTTAATTAAACATGTTGCATTTAATTTAAGTAACATTAACAATCAATGTTAATATACTTTGTTTTGCTTTGCATTCATCAAGTATTAACCCCACCGTATGCTTAGCAAGAAAATCTATAAATCCCATTCCAGAATTTTGGTTTTTTTGGTCATGAAATAAAAAAAAGTAGTTTAGCTTTTCTCGGGCATTTTATTTTGTATGATTGTATTTTACTTGCATTCTCTCAGACTTAGTAGTCTGCTCATATTCCATTTTATACACTCTACAGGATTCACCTATGCGTGGACCAGCTGAGGATTTTCTTATGTTGAGGGCCTTTGGTGCTCCACCAATCGTGATTGCATTAGCTGCACAAGGCACTTTTCGTGGATTTATGGACACAAAGACACCTCTATATGCTGTCGGCAAGTATTGCAGCAGCTTCCTCTCTCTCTCTCTCTCTCTCTCTCTCTATCTTTACCCACTCATATGCTATGTACAATTGAAATTAAAAATTTCTTCATGAGGGTCCTTTTGCAATACATTGTCACTACTGGAAATAAGGTTAAAGTTTTTATCTTGTAAATTGTAATGGCACAGAGCTTAGTGATAATTCAATTTAGACAAGAAATTAAGACTTAAACATGTCTCTGAAAATCAAGAGAAGAGAAAATGCATTACATTATTTGAAATTTTAAATTACAAGCATATATTCACTGTCTGATATGATCCATAAGTCAATATGTAATGGAGATTGCTTAATTTACTTAGTTATTGAAACCATAATCCGAATGTGTCCTTTCTCCGCTGTTCATATTTTATGGATAAATGCAACAACAAAAAAACAAATTGAACTATTTTAATTCTTGATAAAGACCCTTTCAACTAGTGTATTCATTGCAGGCTCAACTCAATGTTACAGTAAAGTGTAATGAATAGATTTGGGATATAGCAGAGCAAGGAGTTATTACCTGCAAAGTCTTTGCACATTTTCTTCATTTTACCTTCTTCTAAAGCGTGCAGATCCTCTTCCTTTTTAAAAGATTTTTTGGTGTTTGCGATTTAGATGATGGTGTTATATAGATTCTCACTGCACTTTGGCTCAATTGGCTGTCAGTTTCTTGCTTTTGCATGTTTGTACTTTGAAAAATGCTCCATGCAGCTCTGCTAGTGTTGACGTGGAGAAATAGGTAAAGAATTTGCTTGATGTATAAATGACAAAAACTTGTCTTGGAATGTCAGGTGCTGGAAACTTTCTTAATATCATATTGGATCCAATATTAATATTTGGTTTTGGCCTTGGCGTTCGTGGTGCTGCATTTGCTACTGTGATCTCTGAGTACGTCAATGATGTGGTAAACTTAGTATTATCTGTGCATTATGCACATGCCCTTAATTCAAGTCATATTCTGCTTTTAACAAAATTTGTCATTTTGCTCACCAGATATTTAATGGCTTTCATTCTTCTGTTTAAACTGAGTGGCAAAGTGTGGCTAGCCCCTTTTGACTTTGATGGGAGAAAAGTTTTCAGCTATCTAAAATCTGGTACCTCTTTTCTAAATTAAGTTGTTTGTTGCTTGTGTTGTCCTTATCCTTAACCAAAGCACTTTGATCAGAGTGGATTGGAAAATGTTTACCTGTTTTTGCAGTAGGTCATTGAAGTTTTCCTAGATCGACATCATCCATGCACGATTGTGGAAATCAAATTTAAACTTTCTTGATATCTGGACAATCCCTTATCCGTAGAACTAATAAACTAATTATGAATTTTTGGATTACATAATTTTCAGGATGTGTTGTTTTGCATTTATTTCTATCTTTTGCTTGAAATTCTGAGAGACTTTACTTGTTGATTCAAGTTAGATTATTATGTTCAATGACTAGTCAGTTGGAATGAGAATTTTCAGAAACAAGGATATATTTTTTCCACCAACAATATTGGTTGGAAGTTTACCAGGTCATAATTCATAATAAGAAAAATGCTAAATAAATAATAAAAAAATCCCTAAACCTACTTTCAACATGCAATAGTTTCCTAGGAAATCTATTGCTGATAGAACCAGAGGTGATTGACTAGTTTTTTAATTAAAAAAGTAGTTATTTTTTATCGAAAAGTCAATTTTAGTAGTGTATTACAACTACATTGCCTCTGAAAGGTTATGTTGGCCACATTTGTACTTTTGATAGGACTTCTGTGTCTGTTCATTTATGACAATATATGGTTCTGTGCTTTGTAGTAATGAAATATGATTTTCATTAGTTGAAAAAGGTTTTGTTTTTGTTAGAAACTTCTGTGACTTGATGTGATGTGAGTTATGGGAGCAATGTGGACTAAATTTTAATTTTTAACTAATGCGTTTTGTAGGTGGTCTTCTTATTGGCAGGACTTTGGCTGTGTTCATAACTATAACGCTCACAACATCTGTGGCAGCTAAGCAGGGACCTATACCTATGGCAGGCCATCAAATTTGCATGCAAGTTTGGTTGTCAGTATCTTTGCTCACTGATGCCCTTGCACTTGCTGGTCAGGTTAGATCATATGACCAACTTGTGCTAGTAGTCTTTGCTCACGATGAGTGAAACTTATTGTGTCGTGTTATCGCAATGACATTCCGTTTACAGGCACTTCTTGCCAGTAGTTACTCCCAGGGAAATTATGAGCAAGCACGCGTTGTTATATATAGAGTGTTACAGGTTACTCATTGTTGCCACCATAAACTGTTTCCCTCCTTCATTCATGTCTTATTTTATTTATATTGGAGCTTCTGCTGATGCAGAATTCTTTTCTCCTCTGACTCTCTTTTTGTTTCCATCAGATTGGTTTAGGAGCAGGATTTACTTTTTCTGTGATCTTATTCTTTGGGTTTGGAGCATTTTCTAGTTTGTTCAGCACAGACTCAGAAGTTCTGGGTGTTGCTCAGTCGGGTGTATTGGTAAGAAATCACAATTCCTCACAGAAAAATGCCTTTATTAACATTGTATAAGCTTCACAAATGCGGGTCTTAGTGGCAATGTGATGTCCTTAAATACCAACTCAAAGTTGTAACCTTTATGGTTGAGAAACATTACATTATGGTGTGTTTTTACTCGGGCAGGGTTTGGTCAGACAAAATATAAGACTGCATCGTTTTCCCTTTAAAAGAATGGAGTACGATGAACAATTTATCTTGTGAAGTTGCTTGGTTATGATTAATGTATAAGCTAAGGTCCTTTTGATACTTTCTGCTGCTGGATTTTTTCTTATAGGAAGTATGAGTAGACATTAATTGACCAATATAAATGATTGTTGCATGGCTACAAGTTGAAGTTTCATTGGGATATGGATTTTTTTTGGAATTTTACTCTTCTTCCTAGAGTGTGAGTCTTAGCGCAACGATAAGGTTGCTTGCCTTGTGGCCTGCAAGTCATGGTTTCAAATCCTGGAAATAGCATCCTCGCTTGTGAGGGTAAGGTTGCGTACATCTAGCCTCCCCAAACCCCAGTAGGTGGGAGCTTTGTGGACTGGGCCATCTTTTTTTACTCTTTTCCCTCTCGTATATTCTGGAATAGCCTTATTTTGCACAACCCAACTTCGGTCCTTCTCTGGACAATGGATCCTAATAAAGTGTCCTAATAATGTGCTTGAGGGGTGTTTTAGCTAACATTTAGTGGGACTAATTAATGTTCATTATAGCTGGTATGGTTCTCCTTTCTGTCTTTGAAAGCATGTGTATATGTAGATAATGTAGTAATATTGTTTGAAGTATCTGAAATTTACTCACATGTGCAGTTTGTTGCTGGATCTCAACCAGTGAATGCTTTAGCATTTGTTATCGATGGGCTTTATTATGGGGTATCAGACTTTGCATATGCTGCATACTCGATGGTAATTCACCTAGTCCAGTGATTGAAGGATACTTAAACATTTCATGTTTTTTTCTTAACTCAATTCTTTTTTGTTTTTCCTATATTTTGTTTTTTCGGATTTTGTTATGGATAGTTGCTAGTTGGACTAGTTTCTTCAATTTTCCTACTGCTGGCTGCTCCATTACTTGGACTTCCTGGAGTCTGGACCGGATTGTTTCTCTTCATGACTTTGCGTGTTGTAGCTGGCATTTGGAGGTACAGTATTTATTTCATTCTAAGTTGATGTTGATAGTTAGGATACTTTTGTGATGGTAGAGTTTACCCCATTGTACTCTTCGATATTGGAAAGTTAGCTTTAAGGACAGAGGCAAAATGATGAAGGGTATGTTGGTTGGCAATGGCATGTGATTTGGCATCATGTCACAGTCATGATTTTGTTTTTTCTATCTCTCCTTTCTTGCTAGGAGAGGATAAAATGTGTTAGGGAGGATACTTTTTGGATAAAACAAATATCTCTTATCTCTTATTAAGATTTTTATTAAAAGACAACTCAGTGCACGAGGCTCCCACTTAGAGGAATTTGGGGAGGGTAGATATGCACAACTTTGTCCCTGCTAGCAGAGAAACTGTCTCCAGGATTTGAACCCGTAACCTTGTGGTTACTAAGCAACAATCTTACCGTTGCATTAAAATCCCCCTCTTATTAAGAATTTTATTGAGGTAATATTTTTTTTCCTTATGTTAAGGTTGACCAGCAAAAGTGGCCCATGGGATATGGTCTGGAATAAAGATGGAGCAGAATTAACTGACATTCATTGAAGGTATATTCATCATTCAGAATTACAAACTTTCACTTATCAGGTTAAAAGCCCATTTTCACATGATGCTCAAGAACTTTACTATGTTGACAGTTTGACACTAATAGGATGTGCACCCTCTTCTGAATATCAGATCCTTTGAATTAAGGAGTCTGAGAATGTTGTATATTTATAGAATAACGCAGTAATTACTGCGAACCGATTTACAAAATCTTTCTGGAACAAATAGAGAATGGCCAAAAGAAGTACAGAGGGAAGAAGAAAATAATTCTACTGAATGATCAATCTGCTGCAAAGAAAGTCAAATTCTAGTTTTATGTTGGAAATTTGTATTTATTGAGAGATTGCTAAGGACAAAATTGTATGTTTTCATATCTGAAGTTAGCTGTATCTGAAGTTTGGTAGTTGGTACCATGACTTGTCACATTCTTTAACAGATTATTTCTAAATGTAAAGTACATATACTTATTTTCATCAGTCTTTAATATGCAGTATGGTTACTTTCATTGTTACTGTCAGAAAATTGTCAAATTCCTTGAAGTCCTTGAAGATTGTGCAAATGTTATTTTGAATTACCCATGAAGAAAAGAAAGATTCCTTTTGCAATTCTATGTGATGTATATGTAAGGTTGAAGTACACATTGATACCCTCAACTTCTAGGAATAGTCATTGTTTCTAATTTTCACTGTCAATTGGATCCAGAATACTTTTAGTTTCTTTTCTTTTGTAATATGCTACTTCCAGTTTCTAATTACTTGATACATTTTGATTTTATTTGGGACAAAATATCATGCTATTTGCCCCACTCACCAAAACTTTAAGAGAAACCATAACACATCAGTCAAATATAACCACATCTAAACTTTGGCCCCTATGTTTTCTTTCTAATAAGAATGTGTGCCTTTTAGGATATCAATATATCAATCATAGCTTCAGGGCAAGTTAAAAACATGGAATTCAATTTAAGATTAGACTACAGTGGCTGCATTTTTATACATTATATGAGTGGAGTACAAGAAGTACAAAAAAGGCATCATAACATTTATTACAAAATTCTTACTATAGATCATAGAGTATTGAATCATTGAGGTGGGGAAAAACAAGATCCTACAATAACCCCACCAAAATGAAAAACAGAACTTTGTAAGTTCCCAAGAACTCTTAAGATCCTACATGTGAAAAGCATATATCAAGTAACTTCTTCTCTTCCAATAAGCCAAAAATCATAGTCGGGACTTAAGAAACTGTAATCATTACCAACTTCATAGTCTGCAAACTGCATACTATCTAAACCCTTATGCTCAGTTTTCATCTCATCAAGATGTTTATATTTATATTGCTCATTTTGTGGCTGAATATTACTGATCTTTGAGCACTTGTTGCTACAAAGTTGCAGAATTTCAGAAATTACTTCCTCCATATGTTTCTTCGTGGTAGATGCATCGATTTCAGTAGTGATGCTATCAAAATGCTCACAACTTGGTCTTGGATTGCAGCATGGTTCTCCTGTTGTTTCTTCACTCTTTATCATAATACCATGTTCATTAGTTCCAGAAGTGCTACCATCAGCTCTTGTCATGATCATATCCATATCTATAGGCTCCATCTCCATGTGATTATCCTCTCCGTCTATGCCATAGTTTTTCGAAACATTCTCCAATTCTCCCTCTATCCCTTGATGAATTCTTGTCCTACATTCCTCATTTGTTGGAAATTGGACAAGAACTTGTTTTTCCTCATTTTCCTCAAAGACACCAACCTCAGAAAACTTGGGTTTGTCTTCAGCTTTTGCAAGTTCATCGCCATTCGAAGTATCTGCAGAATCACCACTAGGTGACTTTTCATCACATACACTAGATGACGATGATCCATCAGAAGCTATCGAATCAACACTAGAAGACTCGGGAAAGTTCAACCGCGCACAAGGACCATACATGATCTTAGCAGCTTCATCATAAGCAAGAGCAGCATCATGTGCAGTAGAGAAAGTACCAAGCCAAAGCCTAGTTGGTTTCTTACCAACATGGTTGTTGTTACCACCATTGATAGGTTCACGAATTTCAGCAACCCATTTACCCCAAATCCTTTGTCTCACACCTCTGAAGTTGCAATCTGAGTTCTGAGGACCACCTTTACCTCTCATGCAACCCTTTTTAGAGCCCTTTGCAGGAACTTTGTGAATCACTTTTTCCACCCCATTTTCTTCAGATCCAAGTTGCTTTTGCTTGTTGTAATTCTTCCATTTCTCAAGTGTGTCTTCAACTGAGTCACTTCCACCATTGCGTCTCTTGCGCGATTTCTTATATCTGCAGCAACATAACAAACCAAATGAACAATTTTTTGTGAGATTCCCATTCAGTTTCTTCAACAAATCATTGGCAAAGTTTCCAAAGTAAAGAAACTTACATATGTATAAAACAGAAACATGAAAAGCATTATGTGAAACCAGAACTGAAGATACTTCTCTTTCTGACAAAACTAAGTATTGTTTTTCAATTTTTTCACAAGAACATAACATGTATAACAATTCATCAATGAAAATATAACATATGTGACATCTATTTCTCTTGTTATGTTTTTATTGTGGAATAATGATACAAGCATTAAAAAATGGTGCCCAAGTTTTATCCTTTTCTTAACTACTCTTTGTATGCAAAAATCACTGATAAATTAAAAATATGGCAAATATTAAACAAAGATATAGTTTGGATGAAATGAAGAGAAAAAAGATTGAACACTAAGAAAGAGATGGAAATAGAGGTATATGATTAAGATGAATTGAGAAGAAAGTAACTAACCCATGAACAGTTTCAGTGTTCAACAATACCATATGGCTTAGTTCCTTGTTGTGTTTGTGTTTGTTTGTGTGTTGAGGGTTTTAGAGTGGTTTAAGAATTTGTACTGTTGAGGATGTTTGGTTTGGGATATGTCTTATTATGTAATGTATGACACTGTCATTACATGCGTCATTCTTGACTTGGACCTTAAGATATCCTTCAACTCTTCAATTCAACCTCTCTTTAAGGGAAATGTGGAGGATAATGCTACCTCAAAACACCAATATTATATGTCTACTTTTTATTTTTATGAATTTTTAAATTGTAAACAAAGATAAAATGAAAGAAATATAGATAAGGATTATATCATCAACTCTGTATAAAGATTTATACACAATGAAAAGTATATAACTTGTATACTACTACTAAGGTATTTCTTTACCCTTTAGGTAAGAAAGAGCTATTTTCTTTTCGGGTTCGTGACTGTCCATCCCAATATATGTCGTTCTCTTAACCTTTTGGTTATACTGAAAGTCTAGCGAAGTCTTATACTACTAAACTAACGTTGGTGTATATGAGATATACTGTAATGCATATATATTTTTCTGTAAAAGGGGTTACATTCCCTAATGGATAAACAGATAAATGATAAAATAGGGTTCCAAGAAGACATGAAATACAAATAAATTATTAATGTTGAAGAATGACGTGGTTCATTTTGAGAAGGGGGCTTATGAGCATGTATCATTGAAACACGTGGCAAAAGCTGGTTTCAAGGTGGCAATAGGCAAATAGCTTTCTTCAATATGAAGAGCTCTTTTTTTATTTGCTCTTATTGCAACTACACTCCCTTTCAATTATTCTTTATCATTATTTTTTTTAGGTTGTTAGTTTTGTGAGATTTATTTCCCTTCTCATGGAACCATGTTGGATAAAGTGATGTTATTTTTTATGATCCCTAAAATGGTATCTACTATTGTTTATGTCTTTTGTAAATAGGTGTTTTGAACTTTTTTCCTTTCTAATTATCTCTTAAACTTTATCATTCATTGAAATTGGTCAAGATATAAATATATTGTTAAATTAGTTATAGATAACAAGAAAATTATTATTAATAAATACAGAGATATTGAGGGTTTTGGAGATAGTTTGTGTAATAATTAATTTTCATAAGTACCTGTTTGTGTGTTTCTGTTTCAACAAAAGTCAACTATTTATTGCTTAGCACTTCAATTTTTTTCTTTCTGAAGTTCATTCAGTGGTTTAGAATTCAATGGTTTATTCTTCTAATTTGAAGAAGGGTCGTTAGTATATTGATATTCAAGTATTGAAGAAATTTATAAAAAGATATGGATCCTTTATCTAATTTATTTCTTCCAAATTCCGTAACATTACTACCATAAAGGTTGCATGATTGAACATCATAAGTTCATAACAATATTCAAATAATTTACTAGTTATCTATGACTAATTTAACAATGGACAAATTTCATAAAATGATGAAGTTTAAGAAGTAATTAGGAAGAAAAAAAAGTTTATAGTACCTACTTACAAAATGCACAATTTAAGGGGTTCTATATACTTTTCCTAATTTTGATATCATATTATGGTTTTATCTCAAAGTCAATTATAAATAAGACAAGTAATATGCGATTTATAAAATTTGTAATTAACTTAGTTAAGAAGTTAAGTTAAATCTAAGTAGAAATTAAAATGGAAATAATATTAAATTTTATAAAGGTTTAGTAAAAGCAATGAAGATGTGGGTATTAAGTCGGGTATTATATTTACAGTTACAATTTTCCAAAGCAAAAATTATTTTATTATATAACCATTAACTAGGGTGCTAATATTCTGTTTTTTTTTTATAGACTAAGGCTTCATTTGGTTGTATAAGAGAAAGTAAGAAGAAAGAAATATGTGAGAAAGAGATTAGAAAAAGATATATATACAAGAAATATAGTAGATTCTTGTATTGTTTGGTTTGAGATAAAAAGAAAAGAAAGAGAAGATAAATATCCATATGAAGCCTCTTGAATAAAGATATGTTATCCTAAACAATGTTGCAAATCTTATCCCAAAACAATAAAGACATGTTATGTCAATTAAAAATTTAAATATTAATTATTTTTTCTATTTTTGTTTCATTAGCATTGATGCATGACAAATTTGAAATATTATTTAGAAGAATAGATCTTTTTTCTATTTTCTCTCCAAAGTTTAAGAGAAACAAAAAGTGTGGGTCTCACTCAACTTTTCTCTATCTCTTTCCATCCTCCCCTCTAAACCAAAGGAGGGAAAATTTTTATTTCTCTTCAGTCTATCTTCCCTTCTCATCTTTCTATCCTACTAAATGGAACATAATACTCTCTTCCCATCTCAAAAAGATGGTAATAAATATAAAAAATGTTAAAAAATTGTGAATCTTTTTGGTATAGATATAATATTGAATATCTGTTCTACTATCTTTTTTCCTTAAAATCTACTTTTCTTATATATTTGATGACTAGTATTAGCTCATTCATTGGTACCTTGTCAGCCAGATTTTCACCTAAATACATTTTAAAATTTTAGATGTAAGTGAGACTATTAATACCTTAATTTATATTAAGGTATGAATCTATCTGCTTGTATTTTATGTGTTTATTGATTCTCTTGTATATGAGTTGAGTATCCTTAATACTGTCTTGGCTTATAAAAAATACCTTAATTTATGTATATAATTATTAATGAATGATAATTTTATAAGATTAACAATTAAATTATTGTTGGACCACCTATTAATTGCAAACATTTGGCTACAACTTTTTTCTTGGAAAACAAAAGAGGGATACAAAACATAGATATTTGTGCTAATCTTCTTTCTTATTAAGATATTTTTTTGGGGGCATATTATCAATTAAGATATTTTTTTATTTAATATTTTTGTATGGAGAATGATCCATTTACTATAAGAGTAAGTTTTCTTACTCCTTATTCTAGTCATTAATTCTAGGGAGTAAGTGGATCCATCATCTTTTGTTATTCTGTCTTAATTTACTTGTAACTTTGTTTAAAAAAAATGTTGGGCTTCACATTGAATCTCCAAGCAGGTACAAGGCATGCACCTTTAAAAAGCCCATAGTCATACTAAAAAGAATGTTGATTTTTTTTCACCACAAATTTTTTAACATTTTTGTGATAAAAATTTTCTACTATGGAATCAATAAAATATGATCTAGGATTAGAACTTAGGTGTAAAAAGTAGTATTATAAAAATGATGAGAACATTTTCCTAATTAAAAAATCTCCTTGTTCAAAATAAAGTTTACATTTTTTTTTGTACTACCAAGGTTATCTCTCACCCCGTAAGTAAGAAACTAATCCTTTTTGATGTTCGTGATTACCAACAAGGGTTACATATTTTTTACTTATTAGTAAAGTGTAGCAGTGAGAATATTTTTTTGAAAATAACAATTGCTTGCTTCTTTTACTTTCTTTCTATATCTAAAATGGTCCAACAATTTCTTTGCATTTTTTTCTAGTTGTATTCTATATAGCATGTCATAAATTTTAATTAACAATTTATCAGAAAAGCACAATCATATTATTGAATACAAAATTTATAGAAAGAATACCATGTAAAAAATTGTAAAGATACCTGGATACTATATACATATACTTCACAATTAAATAATAAAGAATAAAAGAACTATAGCATATGTTATCTATATATTCTTCTTAAATAAACACTTTACTCATTACTTGTTGGAACTTAAACTCTATCGGATGTATCGAATGGCTCGTGCATTAGACTGCCTTTTTTATCATCAGGTGCAACCAAATCAGGGTTGATCATCTCCAATTGGTGAAGAACTTGGTGAACATCTGGCCTTGCTGATGGAGAAGGATCAACACAATGAAGAGCTAATTTCAATGTATTAAGAAGTTCATCAGTTATAGCTGGTGCATCCCTCATAAGCTCCAAATCAAATACTTCATTTGTCCACTCTTCCTTTACTATTGATGCCACCCATTGTGGCAATTCCATACCATTGGTTGGTTCACCTATCATAAATTTTAAGCCATAAGACAATACACATAAATATGTTGCATTAAAATTATACAGCATATAGTTTACTAACATTTTTATTGGTTAAGGAATTAGTCCTTGCCTATAAAGATCAATTAAAAATATAAGTAACCAACCAAATTTTAATGTAACATATTACTATTATAACACTGAGACAATTTATACCAATAATATATATTATTAAAAGAGGGTGAGCTTGACCTAATGATAAAGTTTTATATGGAACGCGATCATCTGTATGTTTCTATATCCCTAGCCAATCAGCATCATCCAAATAATATAAAAATATTAATTTGTGATTTTAAAATTTTACTTTTTAATTAAGTGACATTTTTTTATTGGACTGAGACATGAATTTGGACTGGAATGGTGACATGTGATCTCTGTCCGTTGTTTAATGACCATGAGATTACGGTTTGAAATTCTGGAAACAGTTTCTCTAGTTATGAAATTAAGGCTGCGTACATCTACCCTCTCCAAATCCCATTAAATGGGAGTCTCGTGAACTCGGCCATGTATTAAGAGAAGTTAAAGTTCTGACTTACCTGGTGGTTTACCAGTTAGGAGCTCCAAAATGATAACACCAAGGCTATAAACATCAGTGTTTTGATTAGGCTTCTTAGTCTTTGAAAGCTCAGGTGGATTATAACCAACATTCCCTGCAGTGGCAATGATGTTGGTGCTGGCTGAAGTAGTCATTAGCCTTGAAAGACCAAAATCTGTAATATGAGCATTTGTTTGCTCATCTAATAGTATATTGCTAGAGGTAAGATTTCCATGTACTATGTTCTCTTCCTTATGTAGATGGCACAAACCCTGTGTAACTCCAATGGCTATTTTCAACCTTGTTGGCCACTCAATCACTGTTTCAGGTCCCCTAGCTGTATATATATTAAAGATATTAGTGTTAGAAGCCAAATTAAAACAACATAATAAACTCTAAGAACCTTATAAATTGTAACTTAGTCAGTACATTTGTTCTTCAATTGCACTTTAGTCTTTAAATTAATTATTGTATAACTTAGTAAGATACAAAAAAAGGGTGTAAGGATCCTCTCCAGGGGAGACACAAATACTACAAAAAAACAAAAGAAAAAAATAATATGATAAGATACTTTTACCCTTTTATATATAATGAAATAACACTTTTGTTATTGAAAACAAAAAGGAAAATAAGAACAACCTCCTTCTTCGATACTCGAGAGCATCCTGGTTCAATAAAAGGCACTTAATTACCACTTACCATGAAGGAATGATGCTAAGCTTCCTTTGGGCATGTAATCAAAGACAAGAAGCTTCTCTCCTTTTGGTCCTAAATAGTATGATCTTAGAGCCAATAGATTTTGGTGTCTGATTTTGCCAAGTGAAGCAGCCTCAGTTTCAAACTCTTTCTGTCCTTTAGTAGTCTTCTCCCTCAACCTCTTCACAACAACTTGGTTCCCATCATCCAATGTTGCTTTATATGCTGTTCCATATGGACTCTTTCCCATTATCTCAGCAGTTGCACATAGAAGATCATCAGCTGTAAACACAAATGGTCCATCAAAGTGAACTAGCTTCCCACCAGCTTCACCTCCTGATGATGATTCAATTCCGCCGCCGCCGCCTTTTTCAACATTTCTTGCAGATGCTGATTTTGCCTTACCATTCTTTTCTTTTGAAGCACCCCTTTTCTTAACCAAACAACACAACAAAAAGCAGCATAGTAATAAAAGAATTATGAGGATAACACCTGCTACAATGAGGAGTATGCTCTTGGTGCTTAATTTATGATGATGTGGTTTTGAAGAAGGTTTTGGTGATGGAGATGGAAGAATCTGAGGTGAGGGTGAAGAACATGGTTTTGAGGCAATGTATCCACAAAGTTGAAGATTCCCTGTAAAGGAAGTTGAGTTGAATCTCTTGGAAAGGAGAGAAGGAACATGACCAGAAAGATTGTTATAAGAGACATTGAAAAAACTCAGATTTCCAAGTTTAGCAAAAGAATCAGGAATTTCTCCTACAAGTTTGTTTTTGGAGAGATCAATTGTCGTAATGGCTGTGATGTTCCCTATTGTTGAAGGTATTTGGCCATTAAGCTTATTGTTCTTCAAGTTAAGCACAGAAAGGTTTTGCAATCTGTTCAAACTATCTGGTACATGATTTTCAAGTTTGTTTCCTTCTAAGTTCAATGAAACAAGAGAAGTGAGATTGGAAAAGGTTTTAGGAATGGTACCATTTATAGCATTGTTTGATAAATCAAGAAATCTAAGCTTTGAAAGTGCACCTATTTCACTTGGAATAGACCCTATAATCTGGTTATGACTTAAAGAAATGTTTTCAACCAAACTCAACTTGCTTATAGAAACAGGAATAGTGCCAGAAATGAGGTTATGATCAAGTGTCAAAACTTGAAGTTTGGAAACAAAACTTTTGTTTTTGTTTCTGTTTTCAATTCCACCCCATGAATCTGGGATAGAACCAGAAAGGTTGTTGTATTGTAATGCAAGAATAGTAAGAGAATGAGACATAGTGAGACTACTAGGAATGGATCCAGAAAGTGAATTATAACTCAAATTGATCCTAAATATCCTAGTAGAGTTTGATAAACTAGGAGGGATTTTACCACTAAGCAAGTTTTTACTAATATCAAAAGATTGAAGCATTGGACAATTACCAATAGAAGGAGGAATAGAACCTGAAAGCTTGTTATTGAAGAGATAAACACCTCTAAGATTTGGAAGAAAACCAAGAGAATAAGGAATAGGACCATTGAGAAGATTATCATGAAGACTAATCTTTCTAAGAGATTGAAGCTGCCCAATTTTCTCAGAGATTTTTCCACCTAACCCTTTAAAAGGAAGCTGAATTGCAATAACCTCTCCATTAACACATTTGATACCTACCCATGAACCTGAACATGCACCAACACCATTATCATTCCAGCTTTTCAGAACCCCTTTGAAATCAATAAGATCATGCTTCAATGCCCTTAGTGCTTGATAATCTGATTTTGTCACAGCCACTCCATCAAACAATTGGTGTCCTATAACAGAAGTAGTAGAAGCCAGAACTTGCAAAAACATGAAGAACAATGCAAAGTATATAATAAAGCTGCATTTTTTCCTTCTAGTTCCAACTACATTGCAATATTGATGAAGTAAATTTGAACAAATATGAAAAGGGTATGTGGAAAAATCCTTAACATAGCAATTAATGTTGTCCATGAAGTAGTAGGAACAACAATGTATAATGTATATTTGTATAGTTTCAACTTTGGACTCTATGTTTGTGTATAATATATGGTTTTTTTCCACTCTATAGTTTCAACTTTTGAGACCTTCTTAATAAGGAGAAACAATGAGTGAAGTTAATGAGAGTGAAGAAAAAGTAGTGAATGGTGGGGTTAATGTTTTGGACATAATAGACAGATAAATGAGGTAGGAATGGGTCAAAGATTACAACGGCTACTTTGATTTTATTTAGTTTCATTAGTTGTAACGGTTAGTTTTACTTACTATGTATATATAGTTATTTATTTATTGGTATAATATTTATAGATGCATGGTATTAGATTAAGAGAAAAAGATATACATACCGACATTGTAAGAGTTTTTATATTATCACTATATCATTTATCATTCATATTTAATTAGAGTGTAAAATATATACACTGACAGTGTAAAGATTTATACACATGCACTCCATCATCCACCGTTCATTTGGATTACATTTTCTACAAAGTCAACAATAATAAAAAATCAATGCTGATGATACAATGACAGTATATAAAACTCATACACTGTCAGTGCATACATCTTTTTCTCATTCCATTATTCTTGTTTTTGATACATAATTTATGTATAAATCTCTACAATTTTAGATTATACATTAATATTAAGTATTACATATGTTAACATCAAACATTATTGGGTTTGGTTTGTTTGATCTGACAACGGCTACATTGAAATGGTTCATTTTTTTATTCGAAGTGGTTGTTCGTTAATTTTTTGTTTGATGCGGCCATTAATATATTCCCATTATTTTGCCGTACTATAATAATATTATAAATAAAAGTTAGTTAGAGGAAGTAAATTAGCATTTTTTATATTTTAAGTTTTTAACTACTAATAATTTTATATTTCTGACGTATTTATTATTCTTATAATTCCAATAAAACTAAATTTATCATTATAATTAATAATAAATTTATTGAAAAAATAATAATTCGTATTTGTACAACATTTTTTATGACTATTAATTCATAATAATTAATAAAAGTACAAGCATGTATGAGAAACTGGATTGCTCATATTACATTTGCAAGTTTTTTTGAGGTTGGTGTTTTACTAAAGTTAGAGATAAGGTGTGCATATTACATTTGTAAGATTTTTGGAGGTTGGTGATATTTTAAAGTAAGAGATAAAAAAATTAAAAAGCTGAAAATTGTTATATTTATATTATACTAATATATAAAGGAAAATGTTACTCAATAACTTTTATTTTTTAATTACTTTTAATTATTATTTACTCCTAAAAAAAGTAAATAGATAAAAGGCTATTTATAATATCATACTTTTCAAATATTCCAAATTTAAAAGTATTATTTCTTATATTTATTCATATAATTTGACATTTGTTACAATATTATCTAAATTATAATTTATATTTCTAACTTGGATGCTATTATATTTGTAAAATTAAATTATTATTATCACTCATAATAAATTTTGTTTATGAAAATTAAAAATGTTAAATTCATTGAAAAAATGTAAGTTAACAGACACGAGGATATCATCTATGTACAAAAATATTTTTATGGACGAAGTAAAATAAACATATAAATGTGTTTATCACCAAATTCAACACTTTAGGTCCATGGTTCATTTATTTATATATTCATATTCTTTAATTTATCCATTTTTACATAATGTGTTTCTTCTTTATACTTAGAGTCCTAACATCACTCCCTTACGTGTGAGTTACTCACATTTGGCTATCGGGTATGTTGTTAGACTTTCGACACATATGGATTTATCAATCATTTGTCACCTTAATACTTGGCAGTTCTGATACCACTGCATCAATTACTCCCCTTCCAGTATTGTGTATATCAAAGCTTAATTATCTATCTATTTGTATTGTTCTTGGCTTGTTTTATCATCAAGTAATCATGTCGCCTGACCTCTCGTTAGGAAGACTTTTGGTGTAAGGACCCCACTTCAATACTCAATTTCATACCACTATCTATAGAGGCTTGACCCCACATCTTTAAATTTTGGGATTAGGTCTATAAATTCATTCACTTATTTATTTTTTAACTATGTACTAAAGTGAAACTTCTTTATACTTAGAATACATACTATATACCTATTAAATGTATTATTTATATACCTAGGCCATTTCATACCAATACTTTTTTCTGGCTGAATTATAGATACAATGCTAGTATCTTGCTAAATCTTTATGTGAACAGACAAACTCAGAAATAATAACAATCTGCACAAATTAATATACATGGAACAAAAGTGCAATAGAGCCTAAAGGATGATACTTGAGTTGTAGAGGTAAATAATAAAAAGGAAGACTAAGTTATTTTTATTCCTCTAATCAAGACAATAGAGAATAGCGGATAAGAAAGAGACCACATCTTATGTCACTAATAATGTGTCTCTCTATGTATTATTAGCTGTAAAAAATATTTAATAATTAAAAATTTAACTTACAATATATATTTTTCAACCAATCACATATCATGATACATGGAATGACACACAATGTGAGATAGAAGATGTGCTCCTCACAAGAAATACCTTCTTACAGCTAGTGTTGTGAAATTTCCTGCTACCTTATATTTTTCAATCTGTGATATGTTTATTAATATAGTATATTTAATATTTGTTTTCTAAGCTTCTAGTTTCTCTAAAAATAGCTTTACAAAAAACACTCATAACAGAAGAGAAGAAGGACAACCCTGAACTACACTAGGCCAGCATTGTTAACACTCATATGACTACGGCATCAATGAAAGGCGATAGAGAAGAAAAGCAGTTGAACACTTGGTCCAAGAATGTTCCCTCGGATCAAACCTTTCAGCAGAACTGCACTTATGTGGAAGTGTTACTCACACATTAGTACAAATATAAATTGAACTTGAATTGCTTGAGTCAGACATAACTTTGCACATACTTTTTACCTGAAGATCTCATTGTGAAAGCTTAAAATGAATATTACGATGATTTTTCATTATTGATCAAAGCATGAATAACACATGAATATGTAACAAACTTACCTAACTAACTAACTAACGAAAAAACAAACTAATAAATACATGTAAAATAATTTCAATGTGTTAAATGTGTAAAATGTACTATTTTCTAACTAGTAAATAAAAATCATCTTTCTTGACAATTAGTTTAATTGTAGTACAAGCGTGTAGGTGCATGAGACATGAGAGTGTTTCCCCGAGACTATAGGCTTCCTACTAAGTGTAGATTATAACGACAAATTTATGAATCTGCCCACAATCTGCCTATGTGGCAACATATCCTTAGATACTCTGATATACAACCCCTCAAATTGTAAGGCATCCTTAGATGACAACGGGGACAAGCAGTAGCTGCCCACTGTGTAAAATTTGTATCTATTACCTATACTCGTCTGTACCTGTTTTTTTATTTATTTTTTGTTTAACTGAAAACCTCTTATTTGCTACCAAGTTATGACAAATCAGCAAGCTTGTGTTGGATAAGATCAAGTTCCTATGCTTCTCAACCTTAATTCGAATGAATGTAGAGTGTTTAAATCCAAATAATGCTAAAGAACCATGACCACAATAAAGATCATGTATTTGAAATCATATTGAGCCGTATAGGGTAGATAGAAAGTGGATAGCAATTTGAAATTACTATAGCAAATGACTCTTGAAAGATCCAAACCAAGACACAAAACACTTGCCTAATTACTTTAAAAGTTGTCTATGTTGTTCAACTTCTGATATAAAGCAAAAGCTTCTCAAAAAAATGCAAGAAAAGGTAGTGGATTATCATTGTTGGTTTGCTTTTATGCATTCAACCAAATGACTACAAGATGCACACTTTTAAAGATGATAATTTTTCATGAGCACACAATGTCTATGGTTGGTCACATCCTATTTAAGGAATTTTGTAGTGCATTGCAATCTTATTTACAAGGATTTCTCGCAACACGGTCAACTGTGATATCTTAAGGATATATAATGAAGAAAAAGTAAATACTAAGACTTTGATTTCAAATAATGAGTTGGTTTGCAATTACTACCAATATATGGACCGCCGGTAATCAAAATAAAGACTATGGTCATCACAATATATTTTATTGATAATTGATGGGCTTTATAAAGCTGACTTATGATAAATTAATGATAAAACTTATTAACATTTTCACACTCTATATTATTTTTGTACAATTTTGGTAACATTGTTGTTCTTGAAACTTTCATTAAATGGTAGGTTCAATTATGTGTATGCTCCTCATATTAGTGAACTTCTTAGTCATTACTTGTCATTGGACCGGAACCTAGATAAGAAGTTGTCTACTCTGACCATTGATACTAAACTACAAAAGATCGAATGATTGAGTGTATTGTGATAGAATATATATTATTATGTTTGTTATGTGGTTTATTAGAATAGGAATAGAATATGATAATTAATTATTTAAATTTAATAATTGATATTATTTAAATAATTTTAGAATGTTCTTATATTGTAAGATGATGACACTTGTATGGTCATCATCATCTTAGAATTTCTTTATTCTCTTTAAATATTGTCTTTGTTCATTCATGGATCAATCAATAAAATATGAATATTTTCTTCTAGTAATATTTCTTTCCTTAGGAGTAAAGTAATTAATAGCTAATTCCTTGATAGGAGGAATTTGTTTCCTATCAATTGATGTTTTTATTTGGTTCTCAATGCCTTCCATGGGTGTGGATGATGCTCTATTGTTCATAAACAAGAAATTCCAACAATTGCAAAATGAAGATAATGCAAGGCATGAATCCCTTCTCAAGGCTCTTGCCAACCTTAACCATAAGGTAACAACTCTAAGTATTATTCCTCCATACTCTCATTGTCCATCTCATGTTACCAACACTCTCCAAAACGCTTACCTCTACTCTCAAACTACTACCACCAAACCTCACAACCACATATCTCATTCTCATTCTTTTCCATTATGGCCAAAACAACCTCCCAAAACCACCTCCACAACCAAATTATCTACCTTCCCAATATTATTTTTATCAATCCTATCAACCATACTATACATTAACTCAACAATCATCTCATATTATATCAAACATCACCAACACAAAAATCATGAACATATATAAAAAACTCAAAAAATTAGAAATAAAACTCAACAATCTTTGGCTCCCAGTTGTAAACAAATGAAGCACCATAGAGAACTTTGTCTCTACCACTCACAACACTGTTGGATATCACCACTTCAACGCTGGACTATTAATTACTTTACTCATAAGGAAAGAAATAATACTAGAAGAAAACATTCTTACTTCATTGATTGATTCATGGATGAACAAAGACAATATTTAAAGAAAATAAAAAAGATCCTAAGATGATGATGATCATACAAGTATCATCATCTTATAATATAAGAACATTCTAAAATTACTTAAATAATCAACTATCCTATCCTATTCCTATTCCTATTCTAATAAACCACATAACAAACTTAATAATATATATTCTATCATGTTGTGTAAGATTTTACCTAAATCATCTATATTGGGTGGACAGTTGTATCGCATGCGTTGTTATGCTCATATATTGAATTTGATAGTGAAGGATGAATGTTCATTATCTCTAGTGTAGTAGAGTAGGTTAGAGATAATGTTAGCTTTTAGACAACAACGCCAAAAAAAAAGAAGAAATTTGAGGAGACATGTAAACAATTAAACATACCATACAATAAGAACTTAGAACTTGATTGTAATACTAGGTGAAACTCTACATTCTTGGTACTTTATGTTGCACTAATATAAAAAGATGTCTTTTAAAGATTGTCAATAAGAGAAAATTAATATAAATGATTGCAGAGTTATTTTATAATGTACAAAGGTTGTCAAATGTTGAAGTTATTTTATATTGTGACATTAGTGTTTTTCGATACTTTGTATCAGTGTGAATGTCATTTTTCCAAAAAATTTTGAAATTTTAAATTAGCATAACTTAATTGGAATATAATCTTCTAAATATCTAGATAGTCAATTGCGGATAGCGGAGCGTAGCAGACGACCCTAAAAACACTATAGTGGGATAGCGGTAGCGGGATAGCCGCTACAACTAAAAAAATATATCAAAGTAATTTATTATATGGCCTATACATATAAATACACAAAAATACTAACATACATGGAATTAAAGATATAATAACTTAAATAAACATTCATAACATATAACCAAAATAAGTCTAAGCCTTTAAGGCTTTAATATAAGTGTATTATAATTTAAACTCTAACTTTAAGGCCTCAAAACATAAAGTTTAAGTCTCTAAGGCTTTAGCAAAATAAATTTAGACTCTCTTCAATAGTCATCACTATCACCAAGGTAGTCTTCTTCATTAGGTCCACTATCTCCACTACTTAAATTAAAGACTTTTTCAGCCACATTCTCATCTCCATAAGCAGATGCAGCTTGCTGCCTAGAACCAGTAGTAGATATTGCTTGCTGTCTAGAACTAGAAGCAGATGCTTTTTGCTGCCTTGTTTGCTGCCTGGTCAGTTTTGATGGCTCACCAGCCCCCACTGCACTAGAAACAGCCCCCAAGTCAAGATATTGTCTGAAAATACATACTCATCCTATTCAACTACTTCTCCATCTTCACCTACTCTTCCTGTCAGCCACTCATTACAACAATCATCAATGTCATTTAGCTTAATTACATCAGTTAAATCATGGAAGTCAAACCGTTCTTTAAGTGTTTGGTTGTACTTGACAAAAACCAAATCTTACAATTTCTGATGCTCAAGTTTGCTCCTCTTCTTTGCATGAATCTATTTTTCCATTTATAAAAAAAATTAGTTTCACTTTCACACTTTACATTTACAAAGTAAAATCATTTAAAACTTATACTTAGCTACTTACTTGCTCAAAAGTACTCCAATTACGTTCACATCCAGATGAACTGCAAGTTAAGTTCAACACCTTCATTGCAATTTTTCTCAAATTTGGAACACGTGTTCCATAATTCTGCCACCACTCAGCAGGATGCAAAATATCTCTTTGTCTTATGGCTGCCTTCAAGCTAAAGGTTCCGGTAGATCTTCTATAAGAACTTAACTCATTAGTAGCTTTATCAACTTTTTCTTCATCAAGACACAATCTCTCAATGCACTGATACAATCCTAGAGTAACTTCAGAATCATTGTCCATTTCTTCTGGGTTCTTATAGTAATGTTTAGGATTAAGGAAATGTCCAGCAGCGTGCAATGGATGATGAAGTTGACATTGTCATCTTTTATCAATGATGTCAAAAAGATCATTGTAATTCTTTTCATCACCTTGGAAAGCCCATATCATAGTTTCCTTCGCCCTATCCATTGCCTCATATATGTAACCCATGGCAGGATGTTTCTCATTATCAACCAGCCTCAATACTTTCACAAGTGACCCCATGACCTTGAGACAATAGAGTACATCACTCCAAAATGATGGCAACATCACAATGTCAAATGCCCTTGGCGTCTTTAGCTACATTAGAATTCATCCACTCATCTGAGGTGAACATTTTCCTAAGGGCCCCCTTTTGATCATGCAACCTTTGCAACGTGGGGAAGTTAGTAGCAAATCTAGTAACTCCAGCTCTAACCAGAGAGGAACCTCTTTGTAGATGAAGCTTACAAGAGAGGAACCTCTTTGTATTGCCCTTTTGACTCTTTCAAGTTTTCCAATATCTTCAAGCATTAAATCCACACAATGTGCAACACATGGAGTCCAAAAGATGTGTCGTCTTCTTGCTTCTAAATATTTACCCGCCAACACATAGTTGCTACCATTATTAGTCACAACTCACACAACATTTTATTCTCCAATCTCACATATAAAATAGTCCAAAAGTTCAGCTAGCTTATCACCCGTCTTCATGTACCCAGAAGCATCAACACTTTTTACAAACATAGCCCCAAGTGGACAATTGACCATGAAGTTGATGAGCATCCTACCCTTTCTATCGGTCCAAGCATCGGACATGATTGAACAACCCGAGATTGCATGTTCTATTATATGTGGCTTCATCATCTCCTTTGTGAGCTCGACTTCCTTTTGTAACAATGGAACCCTCAACTCGTGATAAGTTGGAAGCTTTAGGTTTGGACCATAATTGGCAACAACATCCATCATTTTACTGAAGCTCCTATCACACACAACATTAAAAGGAATTCTGCACTTATAAAAGAACCTGGCTATAAACTGAACAGTTCTTGCTCTTGCTTCTTTGTCAATAGCATCATTTATACTTGATTGTCTTTGAGCTTTTCGATAAATTAAGTCCATAGGACCTTTTGTGGATTTTGTTCTCTTGGCAGCCCTGGCAGATTCAGCTACAAGCTGTTTATTGGCCATCAAATCAGCAATTTCTTGCATTTCTGCTTCTGCATCACCAAAACAGTCATGTAAATCTCCATAAATTGTATCTCTATCTGATTTTTTCTTCATAAAAGCATCCATAATTTGTTGTTTTATGTCTGCTGGAATTTCCTTGCAAGCACTTACATCCCCTGTCACTCCCATTTGGTGTTTCTTGGCTCTGGTTATCCCACCAGTACTAGTATGACCACAAAAATTACAAGTAACACTTTTTTATTGTTAGGATCTTTCATGTGATTCCATTCCCATGTCATATCAATATTATTTTCAATGAGTTTCAACAATACATCATTAGGAATGAGTGTGGCAATGAGAGGTTGAGATGAGACCATGATAGAGGGAAATTAGAAAGGAAAAAAGTGGTTATTTGAGGCAAAAAGCAGAAAGGAGTAGATAGTAGGCAAATAATAGTGAGGGGGAGGAATAATTTTTTGTGTTTTAGGGAAGATGTAGAAAAATAAGGGAATTCAGAATGTAAGAGATGAAAAAATGAAAGTTTTATGTTTTAGTGAAAAAGTGTAGGAATACTGGAATAGAATGTGTTCTAACGTAGGGGATGGAGATATGAAACAAATTTAAGTGAGAAGAAAAAAATGAAGAAATTTAGTTTTGAGGAGTGGAAGAAATTAAAGGGGAGAAAATAGAGGAGAATTAAATTAAAGAAGAAAGAGAAATGAATTAAATGAGAGAGAAGTGAAAATGTTTTTTTAAATCAGAAGACTAACAGTAAAAAAGTAAGGGTAAAAATAACTTTTTCCACTAAAAAAGTAGGGTTTCAGCCTTTAACTCACCTTTAACCTCTTGCGCCTTCTACCCTGCGAAATGGAGGCATTTCAGAACGCAATGGCAGCCGCAACAGCCGCTATAGTAAACCGCACCGATATCCACTGTTTTGTCGCGGGGAGGGGTCGACAACCTCCACAACGCCGCTATCGCACCGCTATACCGCGCGATTGATAACAAAGCTAAATATATGTCTAGTTTTGATTTATGATTTGTTGTATTAATCTTATACTCTTTTACTAAATCTTTACAAATACTTTTTCACTTTGCTCATTTCAAAACCATGTTGATGTCCGTCCAAATCTCTCAACTTTCTGTACATGGATCTCAATCCTATAATTTAGTCTTTGATATCCATAAAAGATGAAATAAAAAAATTCTAACAAACCAAGTTTACATTTCGGATCTAAAACAACATCAATAACCATCAAAGAACTTGTATCAGCCCAATACTTGTCAAATTTGACATACATTGCTTCACCCATTTGATGAATAACAACTTTAGTAAATTGAAACCAATTAAGTAATGTCAATTTATTTTCACAAATTTTTGGAAAATGGACATTCAGAGTTGGATACAAAGTACTTGAAAACAATATAAAATAACTTCAATCTTTGACAAAATTCATTGGCCATCTTCCAATCATCTTCGCTGGATAATGTTTTATATTTATTTTCTCTTAGTGATAATCTTTAAATATATCTCTATATGTTAGTGCAACATGAAAAATCAAGAATGTAGAGTTCCACATAGTTTTGCAATCAAATTTCAACTTTTTATCATATAGAATGTTTAATTGTTTGAGTGTCTCCTCAAATTTCTCATTTTTTGTGTGGCTTTGTCAAGTCCAAAAGCTATCATTATCCCTAACTCTATGTTGTAATTGAGATAACGGACAACCCATCATTCACAATCAAATTTAATGTATGAGTACAATATTGCATGTGAAACATCTATCGACCTAAAAATAAATGATCTAGGGGAAATCTTCTATAACATGCACTACATCATTTGGTCATTTGTAGTATAATTATCAACAATCAGAATGGACAACTTCCTATCTAGGTTCCAATCCAATATGCATTGATACAAGCAATTACTAAAAGTTTCGCCAGTACGAGGAGCAATCATATAAATGAATCTATCATTTAGCGAAAGTTTTAAGAACAACAATGTCACCAAAACATTACAAAAATAATAAATATTGTGAAAATATTAATAAAGTTTAGCATTAATACCTCACAAGTCGATCTACTTTGCAGAACCCATGAATCACCAATAATGTGTGCTATGATAATCATATAGCCCTTTATTTTGATTGCCAACATTCTACATATCGGTTCTAATTGCAAACTTTGATTCCTTGAAATCAAAGTTATATGGTATTCACTTTCTCTTCAATATGCGTCCTTAAGATATCACTCTTAATTGTCCATGTTGCAAGAAATCCATATTATACGTCCTTAAGATATCACTCTTAATTGTCCGTGTTGCAAGAAATCCATTTAAATAAATATTGTAATGCACCACAAAAATTCCTTAAAATAGGATATGATCAACTATGAATATTGGGTACTCATGAAAAATTATATCTTTGAAAGTACACATCTTGCAGCCTCTTGAATGCTTAAGAACCTAAGCACTAATTCACTACCTTTTAAAAAACATCAAATCTTAATAAACAAATAAACAGTTGAAATGGATGACAAACAAATAAATATAAGTAGCCAGGAAAAGCAAATGTTCTAGATAAAAGTTGACAAGAAATACATGTCCTTACCTTGATTTTCAGTGTTAGATGTACAATTGCTGCAAAAGTTACAGTGTTACCAGTTCAGACAGGACTTAAAATAGAACTAGCACACTTCTAAAGTGTCATAACAGCATAAAACAGCAAACACAACAATAAATTTAAGAACTATAAAAGAGCACCAACATCAATAGGAAGTTCCAATTTTGTTCCCCTCATAATGAAAATCTCATTGATGGTAAGAGTGTTACTGCCATTTCCTGCTTTCTACATTGATGGACTATAAGGAACACCAACATCAATCTAAAGTTCTATTGTTAGTTACCAAAACTTAAGTCTCAAAACTTTTGCTAAATTCTTACTTTCTTAGAAAGGTTTGTGCATATTTGGAGACATCAATCATGCATTTTCATGTGAACATTATATCATATCAGAAAACACTTATATATTATATCAAATCAAATCCACCAAATCAAACAGACAAAAAACGAAGATCACCATCTAAGATGTTTGAAAAAAGATATTACCATAATATGCTTAGTCCACTGAACATGTTTCACTTCTGCATTGAAAAAGGTGACTCAAAATAACTAGAATAAATAAATAAAATGAAATGAAACTCAATGAAATTTATTGGCCAGGTAAAATCCAGCGAGACTAAAACTCCAAAGACACTGAAATTATGATAAGATATTGTTCAAAGAAAGGACTCACAATGCATTTCATTTTCCCAACAGAATGAAATCAAAAGAAGTAACATGAATATGAAATTGAATTTGCATTAGAATGAACAAAAAACAGTAAAAACATAAGGAAGGGTATAAATCGCAAGTTAACTTGATTAATACATCATATCACAGTAATCGTGTAATCAAGGATTAAAACATAAGAAGACGAATAGGAAATAGTAATTGTGTTAGTGTTTCAATACTAAGAAAGAGAGAAGGAAAGAAGAAAAACATAATCTGAATGAAAATGGTGATATTGTAGAGAGAAGATTGTTGAACTTCCAAATTCAGAGATAGAAGAGAAGACGAAACGGTTCAGCCCCGAGAGATAACAAATTAACATTATACTGGGTATGATTTTATAGAGCACATCCCAAAAAGGCTACCCCTTATGCCATTTTTTTAGGTTAAAATATATTTTATTATTAAACTTTAAATTTAAATATATATATTTGATCTGATTAAAAGAAATGACACATGATACAATTTTTTTAGTACAACATATTTTGAGTGGTGATTTTATACTTACTTAGCCCTCTTTGTTGCGTTAAATTGACTTTAATGGTACACTTTCTCTATTACTTTACAACGGTCCTATTTTGTACTTCTTTTTTTTAAGTTTATACTTCAAGTAGCGTTTATATTAAGAATGTGGTGTTGTAACATTTTAGAGAAAAAACTTATTTGGTTTTCATGTACGAATATCATCTAGTAAAATTGAAAACACGGAAACTAATGGATATTGGTTCAAGTGATACATATTTGATTCCCCTTAAGCCAAGTCACAGATTCAAGTTTCGTGGATGGAAAAAATACTCGTTAGGAAAGTTAGCCTCACATACTTGTGAATGTTCCCGGCTCGGAAAAAATTGTATCCAGTACGAGGATAGGTTTGACATGCTTTGGAATCTAGTGAATAAGTGAGCATTCAACTTTGGCTGTCATGTCTTTCTTCCCCCCATCTCGAGACAAAGAGGTAGCTCAAAAAAGGAAGATTGGCTTAGCGTTTGATAGCTTTGACAAAGAGAGCAATAAACTCCCATGCTTCACATGAACCATCTATTCATTCAATAGAAGCCAGGGGCAGATTGAACATAATGAGTTGCTGCATCTCATGCGATTGGAAGAGCACGAGAAGGACAAGCTACTGACTTGAGACTTCATGTTCTATTGGAAGAGAGATGAAAAGCAATAGACTCTCCTTAATGTTATGAAGTTAAGGAGTTTTCCCTCCTCAAGGGGAATGCTTTAATAAGCTTCTGTCGTTAGAACGAGAATAGCTCAAGTGGAATCTCTTTTGGGAGGGTTCCGGAATTGATAGAGTCAAGTCATATATGGCATTCAAATCGCCAAATCGCTTTACTAATAGAATATAAAGTAAATGGGACTTTATCATGATCTTAAAAATCTACAACTCTCTTTACTGAGCGAGACTCTACCCATATCTAAAGAATTCGCCAAAGAGCCTTCTTCTAACAAGGAGAGTAAGCAAGCTACCGGAAGCGAAGCTTCTGGCTCCCCGAATTTCCAATTCCTTATTTTAGTTCAAGCGAAGTAGAGCGATAAGCACACTATCGATTGATACAAAGAAGCTTAACGACAACTTCCATTCCTGGCCCAGAAGGAAAGAGACGAAATCCCTTGCTCCATCAAAGGAAGCTAATCGTCTATGCTAGGACGCAACTGCTATCAAGTGATGATTGGCCAAGGGGAGTTCCATCATGTAGCTGGGTACAAAGAACCAGTGAAAGGGGAGTTATCAGGATACAACGAAGCACACATGATACATAAGGGAATACGAATCACATGGGTTTGTACTGATCCGCTTTCGAGCTATCGAGTCGTGACGTTTTGGTTAGGCCGACTACTAGACTACTAGAGGTTACTTCTACTTTGGTGTAGTTTTTCTTTGTATTGGTACTGAATGAACATATCAAACAAAGGCGAGTAGTATAAGCCCTTCTCCGGTCTGGGAAAAACAACAAACTCTAGAAGCTACAACGTTGTTCACCTTTGGACACGAACACTCTTCCAGACGTGAAGGGATTTCCTCCTCTTCTATTAAAGGACTAGACAACCAAGGCAGGGAAGAAAGCTAGATAAGGCATGCAAATGTAAGTTAATGCCTGTAGTCTTTTTTCTTAAAGTTGAAAGTTGAATGCCAAGCAAGAAATAGGTAGTTTCAATAAGAAAACCAAAGTGCTAATGATGCCTTCCTCCCCTACTTGACTTTCTTAGCTATCAATCCCGTCTTCAAAAACCCTTTAGAGAAGAACAAAAGGAAATATTCTTTGTGATACTGTTTGAATAACGATAATCGGAGTGATGAAAAGCATTACAATCATGTTGTGGTCAATCAAAAAGATTATAATTGTAGCTTTCAGGGCTAAAAGACTAGGGCTATGGTAACTAAACTGACATCGTCTACCATTTACTTAGGGCTATTTGCCCTAAAATAAAGAAGCGCTGGACTGCACTCGATAATGCTTCATATTTAAATAATCCAGGATTGTACAGTATAACCTCCCTCTTAATGTCTACCCTCAGACCATTGACGAACCTACTGCCCCATTGACTAAGAAAATGAATGGCTCTTCATCAATTTCACACCTAAACATAAGCTCTTCAAATCAAGCCTAATAGTATGACACATTTGACGTCGATTGCCTAAGATTTTACAACTGTTCAACCGATTGACTCCTATAGTTGGTGAGGAGGTCTTTTTCCTTCCACTTTTGTGAACTGACCGCATTTAAGAAGAAAACTCAGAATGAAGGCTTAGAAAATTAGTCTTTTGAGGGAGGCCTGCCCGGAGGAGAGCTGGCAATGGGCTCTTGTCTTACTTAACTTAATGGGAGGTGCTAGTACAACCTTTTCTTGAAATGGGGATTCCAAGTCGTGTTGTTGTTGTTATTTTTTAGTAGTAAGCATGGGCGCTTAAGGGGAAGCCTGCACTACATTTGATATTCCTTTCCTTGGTCTCTTCCGCTTTCAGGAAAGGGTAGCTCAAAAGTAAGAAAGTTCTGAAAAAACAAGCCTTTCATCCCTCCCTTCGTGGTCTGCTCTTAGGATAGTCTAATCTAGGAATTAGGGGATTTAATTACAAATACTAAGTTCACTCAGGAGTACTTCACTTCTAAAGCAAAAGCTTAAGCAACCTCTCCGACTCCTACTTCACTACAATAATTTTTTTTATGTAAAAGTATCGATAATAAATATCCTTGATTCGTGTAAGTTTCCCTAAACCATACTTAAACTTAAGCATGATTAAACTTAAGCCTGGTAAGGTGCATGCTTAAACTTAAGCATGATTAAGCAACTTGGTCTTGGTTGGAAGAAATTAAAGCCAAAGAATAGCTGCTCAGGAAGCCGTCAAGCCAAGTACCAGGCCAGGTCAGGCAGGCTGCTCAAGCAGGCAACTAAGTGTGGATCAGGTCTGCCAAGCTACTCAAGCAAGTAGTTGAGCGTGCACCAGATCAATCCAGGCTGCTCAAGCAGGCAGCTGAGCATGGGACCAAGTCAACCAAGCTGCTCAAGCAGACAGCTAAGCATGAGACTAGGGGAGCTAAGCGTCTGGCCCACCAGAAAAATGGATGCTTGGCCTAGAAGAGTTGCTATGTCATGAGTGATGTCACAAGCCAAGCAACCAGCCAAAGCAAACTTCTCGACCAAGTTTATGACCTCATGCATGAGACAAGCAAGTAGGAGGTGTCACTATGCATATAGCCTAACCCACTATAGGCTGTCCAAGCTAGCTGGCCAAGATGGGACAAAATGCTGACTCACCAGCTTGGGTGTGCCAGACAGGGAGCTAAGCAGCCAGAAAAGGGGGGTTAAGCGACCTACACTTTGCCTATAAAAGGCACACCCATTCCTTCACTTTTACACATTGTACATACTTTGTAAATTCATCATCTTCTCTCTTCTTTTAGAGCGTTCTGAGGCTGTTCTTAGGCTTTCAGTTCATAGAAATACAAGGGAAATGGAGTTGGCAAATGAGGTGAAAAAACATGATTTTGTAACCTCATTTGGAATCAAAAGCATCTCATCTTTGGATCGATGTCTCATGCTCCTACATATTGACTTGGATTATGGTGTAATGTTATTTCTTCTCTTCTTTTGTATCATCTTTTGAATTCAATACATTCAAGTTATTACTCGTGGTTGAGTTTTGATTCTTTATGATGTTCTTAATGCAGTTTTAGCTTGATTATCTTAAACTTGATTTAAAATTCAAAAATGCTTCTTCTTAAAGTGTTGACAAATGAACTAAATCTATAACCTACACCTTAATTCACTTTCCACATCAAGCATATATTTTAAGCAACTTATGTTCAAGGCTAAATGATGTAAATGGAGCCTGAAGTAGGGTGTGACAACCTACTCCGACGAGTGGCACTTAACTATTGTTTCGTGTATTACATAAGGTTTGAAAATCATCTTATCATTTTAGGACACTAGATGAAGGATTTAGATATGGTGTGTGGAATTCACCGAAAGTTTTTGATTAAAATAACATTCTTGAAACCATTATACTAGCGTTAGAATTTATTCCAAAAAAGCCGAGATGGTGAGCAAAGAATCGACCTGTCATTAAATAAATCAATCAAATCTTGCACTTCAATAAGCTAGCAAGATAAACCTTTCAACAAATAGGTAAGACCGAAACCAAGTTCAAATTACTACATGCAAATGTTTGAATATTGAGTGAAATACTTACATCCCTTGAAAAGTTCTATCTTTGAACTTGTATGTACAACAAAACACTTTTTGTATTGAAAATTATTTACTTTGATTTTGTTACACATTTTTTGATGAACATAAACATGAAAAATTAATGTTTGAAGCATTATGTGTGAATTCACAAATCTTGAAAAATCTCATTGAAAATTTTGAGCATGCTTAAACAAAATTTTGAAATCATGTCAATCTATTCATAATCATTTGCCAATGAAATTCGGATATGCTTTAGCATTTGTTTGAGGACAAACAAAGTCTCAAGTTGGGGGGATTTGATAAGTGCCCAAAATACCTAATTTTCATACACTTTTCATGGCCCTTATCCTATGCAAATCATGCAAAACCAACTTAATTCAATACTTTTTAGATAAATTGTCACATTTTGATCTTATATTTTTGATCACCTCGTTTCCAAATATTTATGCAAATTTTCTAGGAAAAATGAAGAAGAATAAAAATAACCAACAAAAATATAGTCAAGCAAGGAGGTGTCCACATCGGCCAATTTTATTCACACATGAAGCTGCTTACTAAGAAATCTAGCATGGACATGTTGCACTGCCTAGCTGACCTGACACCAACTTGGCTCTATTAGGAACAAGCTTACATGGTCAAACTAAATCCTGACACAAGCCAACCTGCTAAAGCAGGCAACTCAGCGTGCACCATGGGATCGCCTAGATGGAACCACACACCAAGCCAGAGCAGGACAAGCTGCTCAAGCAGGCAGCTCAGCATGGCCCAATAAGCAAGCAAGCAGGTTGGACCCAACATGGGTCAAGCTTGTCTTCGCCATCAAGAAACCTTGACATCATGTATGACCTCACTTGACTAGGCTCATGAGCACTTTTCAGAGTATCTCACAATAGCCTGATCAAGTAGCTCACAATTAGCCTTGGTGAGTCAACACCCAGCGCCTGACTAAGCTGCTTGGTCATGGACCAAACCCGCGCTGAAGAGTTTGGTGCGCCTGGCATGGGAAAGCAGGTGAGCCAGGCGGTGCCTTGGTTTTCCTATAAATAAGGCCCCTCTCCATCCATTTGAAGAAGATCACACACACTTGAAAATCACTCAATTCTTCATTCTTCTTCTTTACTTTTTCACTCTAGATATTGTAGCCTCTGTTCTAAGTTTGTTCTAGGTAAGTTCTTGTAAATGTTTCTTAGAATTCGAGAGGAGAAAGGAGATAGCAAATGTGATACAAAAATATAATTTTGTAATCTCATTTGGTTTCAAAAGCATCTCATCTCTGGAAGAGATGGCTCAATTTCCTAAACATTGATTTGGATTATGGTGTAACGTTATTGCTTCTATTTTTTTGTATTAGCTTTTGAAGTCAATACATGCTAGTTATTACTTTTCGGTTAAGCTTGGATTCTTTATGAAGTTCTTAATGCTTTTTTATCTTGATCACCTAAAACTTGATTTAAAGATGCAAAAATGCTTCTTCCTAAAGTGTTAACAAGTGAACTAAAAAGTATAACCTCCACCTTAGTTCACCTGCCACATGAAGCATCTATTTTAAGCAACTTATGTTCAAGGCTAAATGATGTTAATTGAGCCTTAAGTAGAGTGTGACAACCTACTCCGACGAGTGGCCCTTAACTATCATTTAGTGTATTTCATAAGGTTTGAAAATCATCTTAAATCATTCTAGGACACTAGATGAAGGACTTAGAAATGATGTGTCGAATTAACCAAAAGTATAACACATAACTAGTAAATGTTTTCCCAAACCATTTGAAGTTTAGAAATAATTCCATATTTCAAACCAATTTTCTGCTCAAGAATTTATGAATACTAGTTTATTTTTCCTTGTAAATTTTTATGCAACACAAAACAAAATCATCAAAAAAGTGTTTAGTCATTATTTTTGCTATAATATGTCTATATGATTTTTTTCTATTAAGCAATTCCCTTTGGATCGACATAACCCTATACTATACTATAATTGAATCTTGAAAGAGATGCAAATGTAAAATAGTAAAGTGTTAACTTATAAATTTTATTTGTTGACAAAGAAAGAAACCTTGAATCAAAGTGCAATTTAATTCATTAATTCTTGAAACCATTATAATGATGTTGGAATTTATTCCAACAAAGCTGAGATGACGAGCAAAGAATCGACCTGCCATTAAATAAATAAATCAGAAATTGACTCAAGAAAGCAAGCAACAAGCAAAAAAAACTCTTTCAACACCACTTATGATGAATTGTATAGTGCATTTGTTGAGTTCCATGAGGAACTTAAGAAACTAGTGAAAGTAAATGTAGATAGAAAATGAGTCATTATGTTGTGTTAAAGTAAGATACCTAAAATGGAAGAGGAATTAAATGAATTGAAACTAGAAAATGAGACTCTAGATCTTATTTAATCTTCCGCCTCATGTAGTTGCACCACTAAATTAATTGAACCACCTATATGTGATCAATGCGATATATTAAATGTTGAAATTTATGATTTAAAGGATAAATTGGCAAAGTTCATATATAGTAGTTATACCTGAATATCCTACTTGCTACATCTAGAAATGTAGGTAATCATGAAGGTCTTAGCTATAATCCAAAGAAAAATAGAAGACCATATAGGAGGCAAGTAGATTACATGCATAATTGGACTAATCATAAAAAGCCTACTTGTTTTTATTGTTGTAAACATGGTCATACATCTATATCATGCTACATTAGGAAATATGGAGTACCTAGTGGTAAATATGTATGGATGCAAAAAGGGCAAGAATATTTTATTACTAACAAGAAAGGATCCAATATAACTTGGGTACCTAAACAATGCAAGTAAAATTGTTTTGTAGGTTATCCTTCGGACTTGGGACAACACTAGTACTCAGACAGTGGATGTTCGAGGCATATGACTTGTGCTCTAATACTCGGACAGTGGATCTCTCACTAAACAGTAAAGGTTATTTCACTTATGGAGATAACAATAGAGGAAAGATACTAGGCGTTGGAAGAATTGGAAAAGCTTCACAAGTTGTAATAGAAAACGTGCTATATGTCGAAGGACTAGAGCACAACCTACTAAGCATTAGCCAGCTGGGACAAAGGTAATGAGGTATCTTTGGACTCAAAATGTTGCATCATTCATGACAGGGTAATTAATAATGTTAATTTCATAGGGCTACGAATCAACAACATTTATATGTTTGATTTGGATGATGCCACCGCTCTGTTTTCTAAATGTTTTATCACTAAAGAGAGTGACATTTGGTTGTGGCATAGACGAGTAGCACACGTACATTTAAAACATCTAGCTAAGTAATCATCAAATGATTTAGTAGTAGGATTATCAAAGCTTGATTTTAAATCGAAAGACTATTGTGACACTTGTCAAAAGTGTAAACAAGTGAAGAGTTCATTTTCAACTAAGAACATGATATCCACAACAAAGCCTTTGGAATTACTCCATATGGACTTGTTTGGATCATCACAAATTAAGAGCTGTGGTGGTAGCTACTATGCGTTGGTAATTGTTGATGATATCTCTAGATATACATGGGCTTTATTTCTTGCTCTAAAAAGCGATGCTTTCAAATCTTTTAAAAATCTGGCCAAATAGGTTCAAAACCAATTTGATCATAAGATAGTGTATATTCATAGCGATCATGGTGGAGAATTTGAAAACCACCTATTTGACAAGTTTTGCGAAAAGCATGGGATCCTACATCAATATTTGGCTCCTCGAACCCCTCAACAAAATGGAGTTGTTGAGAGGAAAAATCAAGTATTAGAGGAGCTAGCTAAGACAATGCTAAATGAAAGCAAGGTCCCTAAGTATTTTTGGGTCGATGTAGTGTCTACTTCTTGTTATATAATTAATCGAGTACTACTTAGACCTACACTCTTAAAAACACCATATGAATTGCTAAAAGGCCGAAAACCAAATATTTCACACTTGCATGCTTTTGTAAGTAAATGCTTCATATTGAATAATGGTAAAAAATTACTAGGAAAATTTGATTCAAAACTGACGAGGGAATATTTTTGGGGTACTCTGTTCATAGTAAAGCATATCGAGTCTTAATAAATATACTATGCATGTTGAAGAGTCTTTCCATGTAAAATTTGATGAATCTTCTCCGAAAGAAAAAAGGAAGGTTGTGTGTGATGATGTTTCAAGTGTGCTGTAAAATGCATACACAAAGAACATGGACATTGAAAATGAGGTTCAGGATGATCAAGAGATAAACGCAGATCATCAAGAAATGCCTATGGTGTGGAAGACAAAGAAAGATCATCCGCTCGATAAGGTTAGAGGTGATATCTCAATGGGAGTGGTAACCCAAAACTCTCTATGAAACTTTTGTAATTTTGTAGCATTTGTGTCTCAAGTCGAGCCTAAGACTATAGACGAGGCCATTGAGGATGAACACTAGGGAATAGCTATGCAAGAAGAGCTAAACTAGTTTGAGCATAATAACATATGGGACTTGGTCCTTAAACCGAAAGATCATCCTGTTATAGGCACAAAATGGGTCTTTAAAAATAAATTAGACGAATCTAGTTTGATTATACGAAATAAGGAACGTCTAGTTGCAAAATGGTATAATCAAGAAGAAGGCATCGACTATGATGAAACCTACACCCCTGTTGCTAGGTTGGAGGCTATTCGAATGTTACTAACCTTTGCATCGATTATGAACTTCAAACTCTTTCAAATGGATGTAAAGAGTGCCTTCTTGAATGAATATATTCAAGAAGAAGTGTAAGTAAATCAACCACCCAGTTCTGAAAATCATAAATTCCCCAATCATGTTTATAAACTCAAAAATGTTTTTTTATGGTTTAAAGCAAGCTCCTACAGCTTGAAATGATAGATTGAGTAGTTTCCTATTAGAAAAGGGATTTGAAAGGGGCAAAGTTGATACAATTCTCTTTATATAAAAGTCAGAAAATAATGTGTTACTAGTACAAATTTATGTAGATGATATAATATTTGGTGCTACTAACGATTTGCTTTGTAAGAAATTTTCCGATCTTCTGAAAGGGGAGTTTGAAATGTCGATGATGGGCGAGCTGACATTCTTTCTAGGACTACAAATAAAACAAATGAGCAGCGAGATATTCATTCACCAAACAAAATATTGCAAGGAACTATTGCAAAGATTCGAGATGGATAAATGTAAAGAAGCAACAACACCCATGGCATCATCCTGTTATCTCGACAAATACGAAAAAGGTAAAGCAATTGAGGTAACAAAATATCATGGCATAATTGGTTCTTTATTGTATCGAACTGCTAGTTGCCCCTATATAATGTTTAGTGTATGTATGTGTGCAAGATATTAAGCCTCACCTAAGGTGTCTCATTTAATGCTGTAAAACGTGTTATGAAATATCTTAAAAGAACAATATCTATGGGTTTATGGTATTCTAGAGATGCTTCGTTATCCCTAATAGGATATTCCAATTTTGACTTTGAGGGGTGCAAGTTAGACCGGAAGAGTACTAGCGGGACTTACCACCTTTTGGGAAGTTCCCTAGTATCATGGCTTAGTAAGAAGCAAGTCTGTGTTGCTTTGTCTATTACTGAAGTGGAATATATTGTCACAGGCGTGTGTTGCGCTCAGATTCTATGGATGAAGCGGCAACTATCAGATTTTGGCTTAAAACTAGTAAAAATTCCTATAAAATGCGATAACACTAGTGCCACCTAATTTCACTCCTTTTATGCAACATTTCAGCTGTAAACTCTATTACCTTTCCCAGACACTGAGATTTGCTAGCCATCTTCCATTGATGAGTTGACACCCGCCAACTCCTCTCGTTCGACAGAAGTAAACTTTGGGCTTTAGATAAAAGTTAATTGATTAATTAAATAAGGGCTTCACCCTATCTAACTAAAGGTAATTCCATTTCACCATTATAGACAGAAAGGTAGTCCCTCATGTCAATTCGGAGAGTTAAGAGATTGGATATTTCGTAAGTCACTCAGTGAATGCTCTCTAAATGTGCAACTTTCTTTCTCCGAGTCGTGTAGGGCCTATTCAAGTTTCGCAAGCAGTTGGACCTTGGATACAAGTGATCCTGTCTCAGAAGGAATGCTAGCTATATGCTTAACACATGCAAGTTGAATGTTGTTTTCGGGGAGCTGAGTAGGGAAAAGAGGCTCCTAGCGTGTGAAGGTAGCTTGTCTCGCATAAGAGGTGGAAGCAATTAAAAACAAAGTGGCAAATGGGTGCGTAATGCGTGGAAATCTGCCGAACTGTTCGGGCCAAATCCTGAAGAAAGCTAAAAAGCCTTATAAGATATTAAAGATTTATCCTCGAAAAAGAAGCCTATTCCATGACCCTATAAAATAAAGTGGATTGTCCCATTTCTTTTATCTGCCTCCGTTGTCATCCCCCCGACTCATCTTTTGGATTTGAAACTATCCTCTTGTAATCCATTAAAGAACTTTTAGTACCCCTCCCCCTAAAATTAATGCTAGTCTACAACTGCTAGTCGGGAAAGAGTAGGCTTCCTTGCTTCACTCTTTTAGGAATTTCTAGATCTAATTAATAGGTCAAAAAATGGCTTCTTATAGTAAGCAAAGCAAGGAATCTGAATTCTATCTGACTAGTGTCTCAAATTAAGCTATACAGGTTTGAAAAACAAAGGTGCTTGTGTTAAGCCTTCTTGACTAGTTTTGAGTCTCGACTGTCCGCCTTTCGTCTTTCCAGTCAAGCAATGGTTCCTGCTCTTGCCTCTCATTAATCTACTAGACCATTCTAGAATGAGTGAGCTTTAGATTTGTCCCTTATCCTATAGAGTTGGACCTATTCTGATTCTGAATTATCCGTCGCTATGCTGATCCCAAGGACTAGCAAAATCGAAATAGCGAAATTCTTGGGTCATCTCAATCTCTATGCGTCAGCGTGGCTATCTTCTCCTATTTATTTTTTCCTTCAAAGGAATTTTTTCCATTTTATTCTTTCAAAAGGCAAGTCTAAGCTATTCGCCCTTCATTGTATGGGAAAAAGGGACATGGTTCTTAAGAGGTGGCTAGTTGTGGAAAGTTCTGCAAAAAATGCAATCGTTCGTTAGTTTTATTCACTCATGAAGGTTACAGATTTGATTAAGAGGAAGAAACCTATAATATTGTAGTTTCTCATGGTTATTTTGGCCGATTGATCTTCCAATATGCTAGTTTCAATAATTCTCGTTCTACTAAAAAAATATGTGAATAGTTTATAGCAGTTGGGGTAAGCTAAAGAGCTTTGATTTTCCAATTTTAAATTCGTCAAAAAAGTTGTACCTTGACAAGCCGCATGATGCTTCTGGAAACCATCATTGCAGAGACAAATAGATTTCCAAGGCCCGAACTACAGACTCATTCTGCAACAACCCCGTCTTTTGCAATAGAAGTGATAATCTCCTTCCACCTTTGATGATAATCGTATCATCCTTGCCTTCCAGCCTAATCTGTTTAGCATATGTAGTCCAACAATTGGTAAGTAGACTCCTGATCGACGAATCTGGAACGATATCTAATCACAAACGGTAGTAGAAAGAAAGCGAGATTTTCATGCCCGATAGTCAAAGTAAAGCACTTACGCCTATCATTAATGAGAAACGACTCGTCTCACCGTGACCTTCTCTTGAATTCTCAGAACTTCTTTCGCTCCATCCCTGCAAGAGCAAAGAACCCACCGCTATCTCGGCTATGCTACTAGAGTTTATGGGGAAGTCAGAATAGGAGATCCCTCATCTTGGGGTGTGATTGCCTGATGAAAGTGATTCTAGGAGATCCTAGCATAGAGCTTTCTTTCTTGTGATGAAATGGATTCCAAAGAACTTTAGGGTAGGGCTCTCAAGTAAAAGGGAAAAGAAGGTTGACTTCCTATTTTTCTTTGCATCACAATGAGTAGGTCGAGACAAAGCCTGACTTCAAAAGAAAGGGTCGATCAGTCAAATAAGGGGATCAACTCTTTTCACAAGCCGGAATGAAGATGAAGCTTACAAAAAGATGAGAAAGAAAAAGTACATCTTCTAGACTCTTCCATTAACTTCTTTAGTAAGGAATTGTTTGCACCTTGCATGAAATAGCATTCCACAGCCTAGTCGAAAGCTGTAATAGATTCATCCCAGGTTACTGATTGGTGTAGATGTATCTTTTCACTTCCGCCATATTCAGGGGAATGGATATCCTGCCCACCTTCTCGACGCCGCCTTCTTGAGGAGAGGCTCGGTGAAATAGACATTTCTATGAAGATGTAGACTACTTGCACATGGACATAAAGACCCTATGAATCTTCACTGTTCCCTGGGATTGGCTTTAAGCTTTTCATGCGTAGCTTAGGTGGAGGGCGAAGAAGGCCTCCTTTCGGGGGGATCGATCCATCAGTGAGATACCACTCTGAAGAGCTAGAATTCTAACCTTTTTCTAGGACCTACGGGCCAAGGGACAATATTAGGTAGACAGTTTCTATGGGGTGTAGGCCTCCCAAAAGATAACGGAGGCGTGCAAAGGTTTCCTCAGGCCAACTGGAGATTGGCCCTCAAGTGCAAGGGAGGAAGGGAGCTTGACTTCAAGGCACACCAGTCGTGCAGGGACGAAAGTCGGCCTTAGTGATCTGACGATGCCGAGTGGAAGGGTGGTCGAATATATATTTCTTTGCTTGTTCCTGATCATAAGTTAAGTAAACCAATCCGGTTCGCTCCCCATGCTTTCGCACTCCAACATCGGTAGGGACCTAGAGACTTGCCTTTGCTTTTGGCCTTCCTTCATAGATCTGCGGATTTCACCCATACACACGAAATTCCACTCTCTTCTGGTTTCGAGAGCATTCCATCAGTTTTGGCGACTTTCACTTTCAACCCGATTCACCGCATATGTACCCTTTATGCCTAGTCATTCCGAAGAACACTTGCCCCCCCCACCCCCATTTTACTCTGGCTGCTGGCACGAAGTTAGTTGGGTTCGTTGAAGAATCTCCCTTTTTTGTATAGAGAGTGGAGAATCCTTGTGGTCGAAATTCTATGGAACTACGACCTTTGCTATGAGAATCTCCCTTTTTCGTATAGAGAGCTTTCTTGTCATTCTTAATGGGGACTCCTGCCATTTCTTTATCCAACTCTTCTTGGTTGGCTAATATGTTCTCCAACTCAACAATAGTTGGTTCCGTAGCCCAAACCATTAATTGTTGTGACGAGACGATCCTATTACAGGAATAACTTCTGGTACACCCGCTACAATTTTTACTGCCCAATACCCAATTTGATCCTAAGGTAAGGAATAACAAGATACACCAAAAGATGGGGTCAATACAGCAAAAACAACAGCCATAACCCAAGTCAATTTGCGAGGTTTTTTAAAACCTGTAGTGAGATGCACTCGAAATACGTGCATGATCATCATTAAGACCATCATACTTGCCGAACATCAATGAACTTATCAGATTAACCAACCAGCTGGCAAATCATTGATCAAAGAGTGAATAGCCGCCATGTTTAATGATTTGGTGGGATCCACTAATCTAGTGGCTGGTGAACCGCTTCTTTTTCTTCCACGAACATTCAGACAAAACCGTGAGCCTCTCTCCAAGATAGTGCCCAGATCATTACGCCTTTCGTGAGGGTCGAAACTTACCCGACAAGCGTGCTGACAAATATCCAACCTGCAATGAATAGGGAGGGTATAATAATGCTATGAATAATCTATTATCAAATACTGGTAATAATATCAGCAAAAGAACGTTCTCATATGCTTCTAGACATGTAGAAAATTGCTTTCTCCCCTTAAGGTGCAAAACGAGGAAAGTCATCTTTATCTTATTATTGCCTTATTAGTCTAGACCCCCTCCCTTCAAATGCTTTAACATGACCCTAAAAAAGTCTTTCTTTCCCATTACCCCCTTAAAAAATAGGAGGTGTGGGACCTAGCTTTCCTTAATTATATAATATAGAAGGGTCGAGCATCTTCAAACCTTCGCCTATCTATACTATAGTAAGGGGCCTTCTCGTAATATGAAGGTCAACTTCATAGCTCCAATCTAGACAAGGCCTTTTTCTTCCTTTTTAGATTAGGTTGATGGATACAGGATCCTCGTAGTAGGCTGGACCAAAATCCAGCTGAGAGAGGGCAGCATTTAAAAGTAACAAGTTGGGAAACCAGTAGGAGTATGAGTAGCACAAAAAGAGGGATTAGCATGATTGAGCCAATTATAAACCACTAACACCTTCCTCATTAGGGTCTTCCAACAATCAATCGTGAGGGATTTGAAGTGGAACCGATTTTGAATCAATCAGTCAAATCACTCGACTGCGGAAATGAATCTATTGAAAGAGGCCCATTAGCCCGAACCTTTCGCCTTATAAAAGAAATAAAAGAAAACAAACTCCTATTCTTGGCTCTGGTAGTCTCTTCTTCGGAGTGATGTAATACCCCTTGAAGCTGCACTAGAGGTAGGTGGAGTCTAAGCTACTCGATCATGAAAGAGGGACAACTGGAATCTCTGCGTCAATCCACCCTCTACTACCTGCCTTCTTCTCTTATCAAGTTTAACTTATGGGCGACTTTCTTTTTAGGTTAGATTGAGTCACAACCAGAGGAATCATAACTCAGTGGAGTAAGGTAGCTCATATCACTAGATTCATCTCATGCCCGCCTGAAAGCAAGGCTATTTAGAGACCGAAAAGAGTAAATGGAAGAGTTCAAAGCCGATAACTCACTAGGGGACAAGCTTGCCTAAATAAGAAAGAGGCGATGGAAGAGCTCCTTTTTCAGGCCATTCGCTAACTAATTTAATTCTTCAATCTCTAGGCTAGGGCTTCTTGAACCTATCTCTCCTCTAATTCTACTTTAATTCAAACTAGCGCTTCTTCCCTTTCCTCAGTAATTGGGCTTTCTTTGAAGGCGATAATCGACTTCGGTGAAAACTCTTCCAACAATTAATTGTGATGAATTTGAAGTGGAACCGATTTTGAATCAGTCAATCAAATCACTCGACTGCGGAAATGAATCTATTGAAAGAGGCCTATTAGCCCGAACCTTTCTCCTTATAAAAGAAATAAAAGAGCACAAAACAAAGCTCTTGGACCTTATGAGTTAACTAGACGAAGAAGAAGGAGTTGACCTTTGACTCACTACCACTACCGAAGTGACTAGAGAACTACGACAAAGGGGCTCAAATCCAAGTGGATATGTCTCCGATAGCTATAACTATGCTAGGGGTTGACTATTCTCTAGTCCGCATGGCATTCTAGACTAAATCTTATGTAGTAGGGAAGGAAAGCCCTCTCTTATTTTCTGAAAGCAGGAGCTCACACCATTTGCGGCTCAAACCGCAACAGCATATGTTATTCTAACAGTAGTGGATCAAGGCATGCAACGGGAAGAAGTCATGATAAAAGGTCTTGGTCTCGGAACATATCCCAAAATAATTAATTGAGTTCGTATAGGCATTTTGAATGCTGCTATTGAAATAGCCTTTCTGGCTATATTTTCTGCGACTCCGCCCATTTCATAAAGTATTCTACTAGGTTTAACGACAGCTTCCGTGGTTCACCGATTCCACCGTCTAGACTCTTAGAGTGATTCAGTCGATATAGAGGTGCACTTGAAGTGGGACCAGAAAGGTGCCTTTCTAGCGAAAGGAAGATAACTGAAGAAAAGGAAAGGACGGGGATTAGCCAGCCAAGTGAAGAGATTCATTCCTCCCAAGGGAAGTTGGACTTTATGGGAGTTGTGCTACATTTAGTAAGCCATCTGGAGAATTGTCAAAAATGATTATAGGGTTTATGGGATAGACATTTTTATAGCTGGTTCATTTTCAAACCTTGCATCGATGAGATAGCAAAGAGGCACAGAGTGATTCAAGTCGAGTGCATAAGTCGCTTTCCCTTTAGGAATCTTGTCTAAAGCCATTGATCCTAGCTTTGGCCCTACCTGGAAAGGAAAATATGAAAGCTTCCCTCTTTTTTCCGCCTCTCCAGTTGGGGGACCGTCCAGCACATTTGGCAAGGAGAAAAGGGGATCTCGTTGTTGCATAGCTTAGGTCGAAGCAACGCGCCATCGAACTTTCAAGAGGCAGTCGCACGATCGGGCATGAGTGTCCAGAAGTTGTCATTGTATATACTCTTGCTGGTTGGAAGGCGGCAGGGGGAAGGAGGAGGATACAGGTCAGGATCTATCAGCAGCGAATTCCCCATACAAATAGAGGCGCCTATCAAAAAGATACTCCGAAGGCTTTGGGATCGAGGTATCATTAGCCGAAGAAGACCCTGGAAAATCCACGTGGCCTGACTGACTAACGTCAATGACGAAGATATCATAAATTGGTCTGTGGGCATCGCGATCAGTCCTCTGTCCTACTACAGAAGGTAAGCATCCCTCATTGTCGATCGCCTTTAGTTGGGTGAGCCTTCGCTTTTTGGATTGTCTTCTGCCCAATGTCAATATGGTAACCTCCCGTTTTTTGTTCCCATTGGGTTTACCTTGTTTATAGGTCGACCCCATGGCAGTTAGAAAAAAAGGCGATCTTGTGCTATACTCCGGGTGACTTTCTCAAGTTCGGTTGCTCTTTGCTGAAAAAACAAATGGAAAGTTGGCTCATAGGGCTGGCACTGGTACTCTGCGGAAGATGCGTGAATTGAGGATCCGTCAAAAGTACAAAATTCTGACAATAAGATCTGTTCTATTACGGAAAGGTCGTATTGATGACCAAGTAAACTCTGGAGAAGAAGTAAGCTTCAACGCTACCCAAGATAACAGAGCCATCATTGTGGGGAGGGTCAAGAGCATTCAACGCAAAGCGGCCTTTGATTCCCTTCTTTCGTCTTGGCTCATCCCCCGCCCCACAAGCACCCCCCGATGAAGGGGGACCAGAAAACTTCTTTCATTATCCCCCCTTCGTCGGCCCTCTCCGCCTTCCTTAACAAGCCCTCAAAGAGTTTGTCGACTCTTTCTAGAAGATTTAAATAAGTATTTTGTCGATGCAAAGTAGTGTGTTTTAATGCATGGCTTTATTTTTTATATTGGTTGTGTTTGAAAGATTATGAATCGATTGAGAAGTCCAATCCCAATATCTTGATTCCTAATGGCAGTACATCATAAACTATTCAGTTCGGTTTCGGAAAACTTGTTGGTCGCAGATTAGTATGTTTTATGCCCCTTACGTGTAAATAGCGCCCCCCCCCCACACACACACACAAATAAAAAATAACACACATAAAAGAAAAAAATTAAGTAAGATAAAATATTCAAGATGCCTATAACAAGCAAGATAAAACTTAGTGTGCTGACTTGATATTTTGGCATTATAACCACAAAAAATAGCTTTCTGATTTCTATTTTTTTCTTATCTTCCGAGAAGCATAGGATTAAGTTAAGAACTTTCTATTACACATATCCGTTTCCGCTACAACCAGTATTTGGTAGGAGGGCACGTTCTATTACAAGGTTATGTCGTGGTGATCTTAGCCGTCAATGAGCAATTTGTCTCAGTTGAATCCAAAGAAAGAGGGTTAGGCCCACCCAGTAATTAAGCAAACCGAAATGGAGCAACCATAGAAAGGATAAAGGCTACAGGTAGAACCAGAGAAGAATATAGATAAGGGATTGGTGGCAGATATAGACCTGAACGAAAGAGCTCTGCGACGGTAGATAGATAGATAGATGGATGGATGGATGGATGGATGGATGGATGGATGGATGGATGGATGGATGGATGGATGGATGGATGGATGGATGGATGGATGGATGGATGGATGGATGGATGGATGGATGGATGGATGGATGGATGGATGGATGGATGGATGGATGGATGGATGGATGGATGGATGGATGGATGGATGGATGGATGGATGGATGGATGGATGGATGGATGGATGGATGGATGGATGGATGGATGGATGGATAGATAGATAGATAGATAGATAGATAGATAGATAGATAGATAGATAGATAGATAGATAGATAGATAGATAGATAGATAGATAGATAGATAGATAGATAGATAGATAGATAGATAGATAGATAGATAGATAGATAGATAGATAGATAGATAGATAGATAGATAGATAGATAGATAGATAGATAGATAGATAGATAGATAGATAGATAGATAGATAGATAGATAGATAGATAGATAGATAGATAGATAGATAGATAGATAGATAGATAGATAGATAGATAGATAGATAGATAGATAGATAGATAGATAGATAGATAGATAGATAGATAGATAGATAGATAGATAGATAGATAGATAGATAGATAGATAGATAGATAGATAGATAGATAGATAGATAGATGGAGCGGGTGAACTCAAACTCATTAGTTCGCTCTGGATCTTCTCAATTCATCTTTCAGCTTCATTGCTCTAAAAGCAAGCCTTGAGTGAATTAATTTAGAAATTGCTTAACTTAATGGGAGAGAACATCGGGCTTGGTTCCATACTCCCTCAATCCAAGAAGGAACTCCACAAGCAAGGAACCATTACTTTCTGATATAATTGTTATGGCATTAGGAATGAGTCCACACTTGGGATAGAACAAATTACTAGAATTCGTTGAGCTAGTGGCGGAAGGATAAGGGAGAAGAAGATGAGGCAATTGTAGTTTTGCCAATAGTCGGAGGTTCCCTCTTTCAACAAAAGAAGATTCGAGACTATGAACTTAATTTCCCCTTACCACTATGTAATCCACACATGCACAAAAGGCCAGTTGATTGCTTAATTCAATTTTTGAAGTCTTCGTTCTCAGTTATAGTCAACTTAACTTTCACTTTAGTAAAAAAAAGAGGTATTCCACACTGCCCCCGCTTGCCAAAAGGTTATAGTCAACTTAACTTCAGTTCACTCGAAAAAGGAATTCTGCATTGAACTTTAGTTTTAGTTCCTTCTTTCTGATACGCCATAAGGTTCTGCCTCTATCTCCGCACTATAGGACATGAAGGAGTGTGAAATTAAGGATAAGGAAAGAGTAGACAATATATACCATAATAAATGAAAGCAATTCGCCAAGCTAATTTAATCAGGAAATGGAATTGTATATTGATGACCTTTCTTCTTACTAGTTTCCGATACGTTGTCATTCCTGTTGGATTGCTCCTTTAGGTATCGATAGGTAATTCCCGACCTCATTTTGCTTGCTTCTGGCGAAGCTTCTAGAAGGCCCACCACTTCACTTCATAGGAGCGATAGCAAAGCCGTATAAAGGCAAAGAGCTCGTATAGCTCGCAATAACGAGCCTACTTATAACTTTGCTTTTGTTTTTTTTACTTTCCTTGTTAAGGTCCTGCAGTAAAGTAAAGAAGTGCCCACTACTGGTTCTTTTATCAAACCAGACACTTCATACCTAAAATATTCTCTCTACAAAAAGCATTCAACCAAGACATCTCTCCTCCAAGACCAAGTGGAGTGCTTCGAGTAGGATTTTACCCCATCCCAGCAGAGGAAGCAGCGGTAGCAATTAAAGAAAAAATATATTTCTTGTCCTTCTACTTAAGGGGAAAATAGAAGCGCTTTTGCAATTGAGAAAGCGAACACGCAATTTATCTCTAGTTGAAACATAACTCCGCATAAAGAATGAGAATAAGCTTTCCTCCCACCTTAGCTCATATCCAAACATGTTCTATCTAACTTCCTTGACTAAAACTACCTCCTCTACTTACCTTGTTGTTGATGAGTTAACTGCCTTTCCTGCTACAATCCTTTATTCAACTCCTCAGATATAGGGAGCGGGAGTGACATGACTTTTGCTATCTATGATTGTTCGAGAGTTATTGAAGCAAGCAGTTGTCATAGTGATGGTGAGCAGGAGTCAAGTAATCTGAACGTTGCAGTCTTTTTTCGGAGACCACTTGGAAGTATGGTCAGGAAGATCAAAATCATTTGGACCAGGATCTGTAGAAGTAGAAAAAGAAGAGTCACTTTCAACAAGACCTTCAAGAATAATAGCTTTCACTACCATCGAAGGAGACTGGAAAAGAAGCACTCTCAATCACATCACATCGGTCTACCAACTAACTCTATCAGAAGCGCAAGGCCTAGCCTAGTCAGGCTTCCTTCAACATCTGCAAATGAGAAAATAGAATAAAAAATCAAGACCAGGCTAACTCCTCTACACTCAGGGTCGGGAACGTGAAAAGAAGAATAATTATGATTAGCTCGAGGTAAATTCTTTTTAGGATATATACAACTCCCTTCTTTAGCGCTTGTTTGTAATATAAGACTGACTTATCTTTCTACCTACAGTTTTTACCGCTTTCTCTTCTCTGCAGCACTCTCGGACTGGTCATCTTACTAAAACAAAGCAAGCTTAGGAATGAATCTAATGGAAATTTAGGTCTATGTCCGCTTGGAAGATTCTTATTTCCTCTTCGGTGAAAAAGGGCAAAGATGTGTAGGAGAAAGAAGTCTAAAAGGAGAGAAGATTTCATCTACTAAACGGGACAGAGAGTTCAGATCTACGTTCAAATGAATGAGTCTATTAGCATAGCTTCGATAATCGGATTCTTGCTTTATGCTTCAACGAATCGACTTCTTCTCGATGATGGACATTCCACAGGCATTTCGTCAGTCAGATTCATGTGCATCCTTTCTCTTTCCTTTCTTATTCTGGAATATAAGATGCATACCCCTTCCTTATTAACTATGTTACTTATTTCCTCACAACCTCTTCATTTGATGCAAAAAAACCTATTATTTCAAGGCCCTAAGTAATGAAAAAATTAGTTCTCAAGGGTTCATCTTGGAATCCATTCTTATAGGTTAGGGTCACGATTGTTTGCGAATGGTTTTCAAGCAGCTCAAAGTAGACAGTCGGACCGTGCCCTTATGTGTACGCGTAGTTTAGAGTTCGAGGCAAGTATTATCTAATGTTTAGCGTTCAAAAGAATTAATGAGACTTGGAATTAAAGTCAGGTTTCATTTTCCTTTCTTCGGCCCATTTGGAATTCGAAAGCAGAGTATGAGATGTTTATTGCTTATCGATTAGCTCCACTGGCTCTTTAAAGAATTCATAATGCAAGTATCTCATTCTCTCCCGCCTAAGGAAAGAGGAATGAACGAAGGAGCTCAAAAGAGGGGCATTTATGTCTATTGATCGAGCTGAAGGAGATAGGGATCCACTAAAATTTATATCCTCTCCCACTTCTCCAGCTTGGGAATACTTCCTTTTATTGGCTATATATCTGTAGTCACAATGCTAGTTCTAGTTATCTTCTGGATACAAGAAGATTTTATCATAGGTTCGAATCCCATTTCCTCCGGCACGGAAGTGGAACGGGCGAGCGAAATTACGTGAAAGAAAGAACTCACAAGAATCAGAAATTAGAGTGCTAATACCGCCACGAGATTAATTAGTGAGGACGATGGCTTCATTGTTCTAGCGGGTTATTGGACAAGACTGTGTTGGCAATACCGGAACATGTCGCATCGAGCTTGGTTCTGAGATTATAGTCTACTTCCTTAATCCTAACATCAGCGGTTTCGGATATCACCTATGAGATTTGTGATGAGTCTTTTGAACCTGACTTCTTCTCACTTGTAATTGACTAAACTAAGAGGGTACCAATTTCCTTCATCTTCTTTGCATAACTGTAACTAGCTTCCAGGTACCTCTTTCGCCCCGCCATTCCTTCTGCTTTTTTGGAACGGAGTCAGGCCTTTACCTTCTTCTCTGACTTGCTTGTACTTGCCTCCCACCTTCATGATAGCCTTTTATGAATACGACCCTCATGTTCGAGAGGCGGATCCAAAGGCAGTCGCTTACCTAGGAGCATACTTCGGTGTAGCATAAAATGTGAAACAACAGCTTTTCCCTTGCATCTCGGTCACTTAATCTATATAACATTTGAATTTCTCTTCCATTCCACGTTTCCGAAATAGATCCTATCAAATATTTTAAATTTTCCATGATCATCTCTATTTTGGAGCCAGAGTCCTACACTCAAGAGAGCAAGTCTGGAACTCCACAACTAGAGGAACCGGGCCAGACTGATAGAGCATACCCGGAATGAAGAAAAGAAGGACCAATGGGCTCAACGTGGAGCAAGCAATAATACTTACAATTATAGTGACAGAGAGAGGGAATTAGTATTGAATAAGCAAAAGAAGGAAACCAGTAAACAAGCAAGACAACTAAGCAGGAATTGAGATTGATAGGAAGCAAGCAACTAATTAATTACGCATAGCATAGCCCAAGCAAGGAATAGGAAAAGCTAAATAGGAAGAAAGGTTAAGTGAAACTGAATTTTGAGGGAGCTCCCTTTCTTAGTCTTAGGTAAGCCATTTCCTTTTCATATGTAGCCTAGTCTCTGTGCGTGGATATCTTATACTATGAAAAGAGCGCATTCTAGGCATGAATCCTCTTCAACTTCAAGGGGAAATCCCCCGGTAAGGTATTGAGAAGGGATCGCCTTCTCTTACTGAACCACGGAATAGCGTGGGAAGTGCAGCTTTGCTCTTCCAGTTCGTAAAGGATCTTAACCTACATCGACTCTCGACCTCCTCGTTTGTAGGGTTCATGACTGGGCTAAATGCATATGGATCGGAAGAAGGATCTGGATACCTTGCATATCGCCCACAAATGCTTTATAAAGTCTTAAGCAGAAGAAGAGGAAGAACGAAGCTCGCAGTTCTCTCTTTAACACCAACGGTAGATACGAACCGAACTATCTCACGACTTTCTAAACCCAACTCACTTACCACTTGAATCGGCGAAAACCCAAACCCTTGGGACCTCACTGGACCAGAAGCTTCTCAAGCTCAAGCATTTAACTTTCTAGTTAGAGACCAACGTCTTGGGGCAAACATCGGATCTGCTCAAGGAACTACCGGTTTAGGTAAATATATAATGCATTCTATGACCGGAGAAGTTATTTTTGGGGGAGAAACAATGCGTTTTTGGGATCTGCGTGATCCCTGGTTAGAACCTTTAAGGGGTCCCAATGGTTTGGACTTGAGTAGATTGAAAAAATACATACAGCCTTGACAAGAATGACGTTCCATGAAATATATGACTCATGCTCCTTTAGGTTCTTTAAATTCAGTGGGTGGCATAGCTACCGATGAAGATTGCAGGTTTCAATCATGTCCCGACCTCAACTTATAAGAGAATCTGTCTTCAGCACAGATCGAAGCTTGTCAAAGAAAAGTCTCAAGTCCTCTATCGCTGCGAAACAAAAATAAATAGAAATAGAGTTCCAATAAAGGGAACCCATGAACCATATTCTTCTTCAATCTGAGTTTTGGTCACGTCTCGAATGAATTCAAGGACATATTCAAAGAAATTCTGACCAAAAGTGGGAATTGTTTGCAGATTTCGAACAACGAGAATGGCTGAAACTAATAAGACAGCAATCACAACCCAAGAAATAATAAGGACTTAGGCATGTACTTGGAAATCACCTATTTTCCAATAGATATGTTGACCTACTTCCACAGCAGATATATCGTATAATCTTTTTAATGTGTTGATGGAACATAATAGAACATTCATATTTGACCAATCCTTTTTTTTTTGTCGTTAAGGTAGACAACTGAACCAAGAATTCTCTTTCTTTATCATCAATCGGATCGCTATTCGAGACCCATGATTCTATTTTATCATCAATCCAATCACCATTCACGTTTTTTTTCCTTTTCTTATCAAGGAATGGATCACTTTACTTGTATGACTTAGATGTCTCGTATTTCTCGAGTCAAGGTAGATTTTCCCACACAAGCACTTCCGCTTAATAAATCCACTACATACAATCCTATTACAGGAATAGCTTCAGGTACACCTGCTACAATTTTTACTGCCCAATACCCAATTTGGTCCCAAGGTAAGGAATAACCAGTTACACCAAAAGATGTGGTCAATACAGCCAAAATAACCCCCGTAACCCAAGTCAATTCGCGAGGTTTTTTAAAACCTCTAGTGAGATACATTAAGGGCTATTCCAGTCGATTTATCCTCCGCTTTTGGTCGTCTCGCTCCTATCGCTTTGTTGGCTGACAACCCTATCGCTAATTAGTGAGAGGTAGCGAATCAAATTAAGTGGCGGTGTCCACTAACGGCCATTCATGGCTCGGCTACGATAATGCAATTCTGGAAGGAGTCGGTAGTTGGGCACTAGATCCCTTCGGACCTGGAGAACGTGTGACGTTGGGTCGGGGTATGGTGAACCAACTGGTTTTGAGCATATCAAATGAGGAAGCGGAAACTTCTTGATCTACGCCATTGGGCGATCTCTCTTTTGGTACGGTGGAAGTCAAAGTGGAAGGCGAGTCAGCAAACGAACCTTGCACTACTAGTGGCAATTTAGAGGAAATGTTGGACACCAAAAAATACACCTACTTTACAAAGTAGTACAGGATAGTTTTTAATTACATTATATTATATAGATAATAATTTATTTAATTATAAATTTTATTTATGTAATAATTATTTATTTAATTATAATGTCATAAAAATGATATAACATAAATATTAACCTGAAATAAAATTAAAAAGGTCTATTTATTAGGTTTGTAAAGCCTAATGTTACGTTAAACAGCTTTACCCTACTATATTTATTAAAAAAGTATGACCTAACCTCTCCTAAAACTGTAACTTGTCCCTAAAAAACAACACAATTTCACTTATTTTCATAACTACTTTAAAGTTATCTCAAGTGTATTTTGTTATACCAAAGCCTTCCAATTTGTTTTATTACCCTAATTTTTTTATACAAATAGAGCCTTTAAACCACAAAATAGACTGTAAAGCTTGTATTATAAATTACTATTTGATTGAATATTGAATTTAATCCTTAAAAGTTTACATGTATCAATTTACTCTCTGAGATAAAAACTTAAATAGTACCCATTATAGTTGAATATTACTAAAAATTATAAGAGTTTAATATTTATAGTTTCTCAAGTTTTTATATAGTCAGTATATTATTCATTATTTATTAAGAGACAATATTATAACATATAAAGGATGAAGATCGATGATGTATTAAAAGTATAAAAAATATTTATAGTATTCAGATATACATATTAAATCCTAAAATAATTTTGAATTTCAAATTTTTCATGAAAAGATTGATACTCATAAATGAATTTGAGAAGGAAGGTGGTTGCTTTTAATTCTTTTGTTTTATTTTTTGAGAAGAGAGAAATAGGCGAGAAAGAAAAAGAGGAGAAATAGAGTAGATTTTTGTGATGTTTGGTATAAGAGAAGAATGGAGGAAATGAATAGAAAGAAATATTTTATTTTCTTTCTCTTTTGTTTGGTTCGATAGAAAATGAGAATAAAGTGATGATGTTGTGGTTCAAATTACAAAAATGTCTCTAGAATAAAGAAAAGAGGCAGAAAAATGTTGTTTTACTTTTAATTAAAAATAAATGTTATAATTTTAAATTATAAATTTTATTATAATTTTAATTCACATTTTTAATTGATATGGTTTGTAACATAGTTTATGACACAATTTGAAATAACAAATCATTGTCCAGCTAAAGTCTATATTTCTCTTCTCACTTTCTCCTTATAAGTAGAGGGAAAGAAATTTTGTGGGTCCACCCACTTTTTTCTTCTCTCCCTTCTTTCTTCCCTCTCAACCAAAAGGGAGAAACTCCCCATTTCTCTTCTACTTCTCTCTCCCTCTTTTCTCTCTTCTCTAACTCTACCCAACCAAACTCAACCATATTCTCCTTCCCTCAATCCCTCATTTGTAATTTGAAATCTCTCACGATCCAATCGCCATTCAACACCACAATCCTATATTGGATCCCATCAACCAGATTCGTCTTTCAATTCATTAATAAACTTTCACTAATGACTGAAATTTGCACAATCCAGAATTTTAAACTTAAATCCTTAAAATATTTCCTCAGCAATCAAGGTTTTAGATAATCATATATTGTACATCACTAGTTGAATGAATGTGGTGTTTTATGGTAAGATGATTGAATGTCTGGAGTTGGTTGATTTTTTTAGAATTATGCGAGTAAACATATTTGAAAGCAAACATAAAAAAGTAGAACATTGAACATCACTAGTTGTCCTCATGCAAAGAAGATTGAGATTGATGCTCCCACACTTCAATGCATTCAATATTAGTGTTGTAAAAACCAGTTCGTACCAACCGGTTCAACCAGTAAACTGGTGAACTGGTCCCAATACCGATACATAAACTAACTATATTGGTCATACAATCATACTGGTAAAAAACTGGTCAAATAAGTCAATTTTTATTTAAAATTAACTTTTTAATGAAAATAAAAAAATTATTAGTTTTTATTGATTTTTTAATATTAATGTTAACATATTATATATGTATATTTAATTTTACTTGTATATGATTTAATTAGTAAACCACCACTTGAACCGTTATATCACTATATCAGTGCCTAACATGTTAATAATATTGTTCACTATTGTATGTTTATAATTAAATTTAATGCACTTACTTCGTGCCATCGATTGAGGCCAACTTCATCATTTTTTTGTTTTAGAAACATAAGTAGTGAATAACACTCTATCATATTGGGATAACAGCATTGGGATGGTTGCTTGTCCTTCCACGCGATGAAAGGGAGTGTAGATGCGCGGATGGTCGTTGCGCCTGTCATAGTTCCCACACTTAATCATACATTGACCATCACATTCCTGAACTACTCTTCACATAACTTCAGGTCCCTCAAAATCACAATATGCAGATTTTGGCAATTTTCTAAAAAAAAGGTGTACACAAATTTGAATATTGTAAAGCTTCAAGATTTTCAACGTTGAGATTTCTAGGAATTGAGAAACAATGACATAATCACATTGAAAGAAATTGAAGTCAAGTTCTTGGATCATTTTTCAATACAGATTTCAGACATTTTTTCAAATATGCAATAGAAGCTTCCACCGCCTCCACATTGTTCAAGAGATTATGGATTCAACCTCAAATTATTATTTACTTATGAATCTCATCTCATCATAGAGAAAACACTACATCTTATGAGAATAAATAATATGATCAACCAATGCACTTTATTTATTGTTCCACAATGAATTTCATAAGCAAAAAGTAATTTATGGTTGAGATTTCATGATCTCGTGACTTATTTGGAGACTCTGCAAGTTCTCTATTAAATCTATACACCAAACTTTTGTTGAATAGTTGATTTAAAAATGACTCAAAATCTCAGTTGAAGGGTTTCCAAGAATTCGAGTTTAGTTTCTTTTCAAGGTGAATTTATCCTTCTTCTTGAATTCATAGAAAAGTCAACATTGAAAAATTTAAACTTTTCAATATCTAAATCAATTTTAACCAAACGAGAGGTTGAACTGCTTTGAACGTGAAAATTATGGTCTGACTATTGGCAAAAAAAGCTGCCTTGGACACCAAGCAAATCAAACACAACAAAACTATCAACACTGAACTTACCGAGGCAAACATAAACCTGACCTATCATGACTCGGTCAAAAAATCAAAATGAAGCATTGGCTGAACACTTCTTGTAATTGGCATATTTAAATTGAGCATAATTGTTTAAGTTAGTTAGTTAGGCTTAGCATCGTCTTCTATTCAACAATTAGGTAAGTTTGTTAAGTCCTTTTGAAGGTTACTTGTTTTCTAAGTTACCTCCTCTTCTACAATAAATATGGTTTTTCATGCCTTGATCCATCGATGAGAAATCACAATAATATTCAGTTTAAACTTCCGCTATATGGTATTAAGAGTCGTTCAATTCAAAGGTTCTGATCACCATCTGCAAAGGCCAAGTACCATTCTCATTCAGAGTCAAGAAATTTGACCAAGGTTCCTTCTAAGCCAAGAATTTGGCCAAGAAATCTAACCAAGGTTCCTTCTAAGCCAAGAATCTGGCCAAGAACAAAGAATCTATCATCATTTGTTGAACCACGAAGGCAATAGAAAGACAACTCAAACAGTAATGGCAGAACAACCAAATACCACACCTGAGCAAGACTTGCAGCTAGTCATAAACATCAGTGATCTTCAAGAAAACCCTTTCTACCTTCATCCAGAGGAGAATCCAAGATTACAAGGAGCTCAAAGAACAAATTCAAGTTTGTAAATGGAGCAATCAATGCACCAAGCCCATCCAGTCTAGAATATGACATGTGGGCAAGGTGCAATAACATGGTGGTGTCATGGATTACAAGGAGCCTCACACAAACCTATTGTACAAATCATAGTCTATATTGACAATGCTCATGATTTATGGCTAGACCTCGAAAAGAGATTTTATAAAGGAGACTACTTCAGGATTTTTGACTTTCTATAAGAACTGCATTCAATAAAATAAGGTGATAGAGCAATCTCCAATTACTTCACAGATTTAAAAACCCTATGGGAGGAACTTGACTCACTAAGACCAATGCCCTCCTACATTTGTGAATTAAAATGTAAATTTGGAATGCTCAAAACAGTGAAAGATCAGAGGACGAATGAGTATGTAATTTGTTTCTTGAAGGGTTTAAATGATGACTTTAACACCTCAAAGGCTCAAATCCTACTCATGGAGTCTTTACCACATACAAACAAAGTATTTTCTCTTGCTCTTCAACAAGAAAGACAAGTCAGTGGATTAGTTGGCCCTAAGATCCTCTTCAACTCTGCAAGTGATAGATCATCAAGCAAGAATGACACTACAACACAATGGAGAGCAAGACTAGGTGGACAAAGGGGTAGCTATCTACAAGGAAGAGGTAGAAGCAATGGCAGGGGATACACCAGTAAGGAAGAACTAGGAAATAAGCAGATGCTATCAACACTACAACAACTCAAGAACATATAAAGGGTGCGAATGTAGGAGTTAGGACCAATGAATGATAAGAAGAATTTTAACTTTGGTGTTGAATAATATGAGTAGCTTGCAACTCTGTTCAAAAGCATTAGAAGAACTGATGTCAATCATAAAGTGAATCAGTTAACTATGGATCCTAATGATGCACATAAAGGCAATCAGGACCAACAAAACCATCACCAATCAAGTAATGATTCATATTAGATATTATACACATGGGCCATAGATCATGTGAGCCTTGATCTGTCCAACTTTGTTACTTATCACAGCATCAAGCCAATCACAATTGGCTTACCTAATGGAACAACAACTCAAGAAAAAAATTCAGGGACGGTAAACTTTTCTAACTCACTAATCTCGCATGATGTGCTTTATGTGCCTGACTTTAAATTCAACTTGCTTTCAGTCCATAAGCTCACTAACTCACTATATTGCAAACTGATGTTTGACAACTTAAATTGTTGCATCCATGATATGATTACCTTGAGGATGATTGGGCATGATGAAGTGAAAATTGGATTATACATGCTTAAAAGATTCCTTACAAATAGAATAAGTAGCAATCACAATGTAAATGCTTTGAATATTGTTTCATATTTTGACTTGTGGCATTTTAGATTGGGGCATCCCCTATGACTATATTGAATTTCATATGCAAATCCTTTTCTTATGTCTAATTTGATAAGAGCAATATATGTCATTACTGTCATTTAGGCAAAAAAAACTTGGTTGCCCTTCCTAAATAACAAAAACAGAAGTGAGCATGCCTTTGATTTAGTGCATATGGACTTCTGGGGTCCCATAGCACGCACATCTATAGATAGTTACAAATATTTCCTTACAATTATAAATGAGTTCACTAGGCACACTTGGCTATTTCTAATGAGAGCTAAATCAGATACTAGAGCCCTTGTGCATGGCTTTGTGAGAATGATACAAACACAATATCACACTATGATTAAGGTCATAAGAAGTGATATTGGGATAGAGTTCAATATGCCTAGCTTTTATATGAATAATGGCATATTGCATCAAACTTCTAGTGTGGAAACACTTGAGCAAAATTCTGTAGTGGAGAGGAAGCATATACATCTTTTGAATGTCACTAGAACCCTACTTTACTAGTCTAAGTTGCCTAAGTCCTTTTGGTCATTTCTTGTGCAACATGCCTCACACCTAATAAATAGACTACCTAGCCATGTTCTTCAGAATAAGACTTCTTATGAGTTACTACACAATAAGGCGCCAAATCTTTTAGATTTAAGAGTCTTTGGCTGTCAATCTTTTGCCTCTACCCTTACCCAACATAGGTCTAAACTTAACCCTAGGGCTAGAAAGTGCTTATACCTAGGTCACAAACAAGGGACAAAAGACTACATCCTCATTGATTTACAGAACATATAAATTTTCATTTCTAGAAATGTGGTCTTTCATGAACACATTTTACCATACCAACTAGACTATAGTCTACCTCAGCCTAGCAGCCACACACAAATAACACAAGACCATTACAATGTAGAGCCAACCATACCTACATCTGACTTTCAACCCAATGATCAACCATCTCATGACCTCAGGAGATCCACTCGACCAAAACATCCACCTAGTTACTTAGACGATTTTCATTGTAACCTAGCCACCTATAAGACCCAATCTGATAGCAATAATCACATTCAATACCCTATTTCCGCTGTCCTATCTTATGTCTCAATCTCACCCACACATCTCAATCATAATCTCCATCACCACATACACTAAACCTAAGTACTATCATCAAGCCATAAAGTCTCAGCATTGGATAAAAGCTATGCAAGAGGAACTCAATGCTCTTGAACTCAATAACACCTAGACACTTGTTGACCTCCCTTAAGATAAAATGCCTATTGAATCTAAGTGATTTATAAGATTAAGCATAAGGTAGATGGTTTCATAGATAGGTATAAGGTCAAATTAGTGGCCAAGGGTTATAACCAAAGAGAGGGGATTGGTTTTTTGGATACCTTTGCACTAGTGGTTAAACTAACCATAGTTAGGCTTTTACTTGCAATAGAAGCTTCATAGAACTGGATTGTGCATCAATTGGATGTAAACAATGTTTTTCTTCATGGTGAATTGAATGAATATGTGTATATAGAGATACCTCAAATCTTCAAATCTCAAGGGCAAGTATGTAAACTACATAAATCTCTATATGTGCTCCAACAAACAGGAAGACAATGGTTTACTATGCTAACTAAGACGTTGATTTCATTGGGTTATACACAATCACATCATGATCATTCCTGGTTTACAAAAGCAATTGGTATGCATTTCACAACTTTACTTATCTATGTAGATGATTTAGTTTTAGTTGGTAACAATCACATTGAAATACAAACTGTAAAGCAATGCTTGCATAACCAATTTAGAATTAAAGATCTTGGTGTCATCAAATATTTCCTTAGTTTGGAAGTTTCTGGATCCGCAACAAGTATAATTCTATGCCAAAGGAAGTATGCCATCAACATCTTGGCAGACACTAGATTCCTTGCTTGTAAGCCAGCACAAACACCAATCATCAAAACAACCAGGTTGCATCAAGATGACTCGCCCTCTTACAATGATCTTGCTACGTACAGAAGGCTTGTTGGCAAACTGCTCTATCTTCCATAAAGAGTAAACATTGGATATCATGATCAGGAAAATAAAAATATGACCAACCATAATAGTGAGATTCTGTATCCATAATTTTGTACGTGATTGCAAAAGTTTTATATTGTTATCACATGTTACATTTTATTTTCACAATTTTCATACCACTTAATAACATAAACTTAGTCTAATTTTTAAAATTGGACTTAGACCCGATAAAACCCAATAATAATTTAGTATAATTGAGTTAAACTAGGTGAGTATATAGTATTAAGTCTTGTTCACCCCTAATCAAAAGATCTGTATAAAAGAAGACATGAGATAGTATACAAGTTGTTACGTCCATAATAATTTAATATGCACATTTTGTGATGTTTGGATGAGAGTATAAGAAGTGGAATTGGCCACTGTAAATGGGGATGGTCTATTGTTGTAGCTAATTTGATCATAATGTGGTGGGGACAAAAAGATGAAGAATCTTGAAGGGATGGTTTCTGATTTCTCCTCTTATTAAGGCAGTACCTTTGGACAATCTAAACCAAACCCTTACTTTTGCCTTTTTCTTTACGCAAGTCTCTCAATTATTATTTGGTGTCTTGGTACAAAAGAGAAGCAAAACGACCGATTCTCCTTTTTGTTTTATTAACTTCAATGAAAAATAAAATTTGAGAAAGTGTACCTTATGTGGTTATAACTGTCATCTTTGACTACTTTAAGAGTTATCGACCATATAGATACGTGTGTCGGATATAATACGTATCCGATGTGTTAACACATATTTTTTCTAAAATATAGGATACGATACATTTAAGGATATATGAAAAAAATAGTAAACATATATATAAATATGATAAAATTATAAGTGTAAATCAAAATATGCAAAGTAGAAAATATAATGGAAATTGTAAATAATTATCCTCTAAAATTCCAAGTACCAAAACTAAAAAATATAATAGAATAATTCATAAAATTGTTAAAATGTATTCTCTCTTATCCTTTTTTTTGTTGAAAATGTATCATATATGTATCTCAATCTTTATTTTTTATTTATTTGTTTTAATTTTTGGATACTCTAGAGATACATATCCTTTACAAATCTAAACATATCTGTGTCAGATACATGTCCGACACCGTCAGATAAGGGTGTTCAATGTATTCATGTTTCAGAGGCTACGAGTGCAACACATAAAGAGTTTTTATTTATTTTTAATAGAAAATAACATATAATCATGGTCGTTAAAAAAAAATTATGCCACATGTCATCATCCTATCTAGCACTGAACTCTCCAGTACTGGGGAGGATCCCTTTCCACAATAACGTTGGATTATTTTAGCAGCAAGGGGAAAGGATTTCCCTTTAATGAACTGAATATGTTGCTCTTAGGGCATCACATCCAACACAAAGTACTTAGTCTTGTTTTATGGAGTCGGACTTCTCTCCTCTATATTACTGGAGATGACAGTTATGTAAAAATATATAGAAATATTAAAAATAATATTTGTATTATTTAATTTATACTAAAATTATATTTTTATCTTTAAAAATATACTAAAAATAGAACTGATATTTCTAATGATGGAGAGGAATTTGACTAGATTTTATGTAGAGGAATCATGGGATGATGGTCCCTTGATTAACTGGTTGTACAATTGAAACAATAAAAGTGAAAGCAAGGATTAAAGTGAAAACAATAAAATTTTATTGACCCTAACTTTTTCACTTATTAGTGTGTCATATGTATACTCACATCACTTTTAAGTCTTGGATCACTTAAACAGAGTTTCACTGATCTCCAACCATAAATCATGTCATATTATATATATATATATCCTATGAAGGAGCAATCAAATTAAGTACCAATGATTTTTAAAATTCCATGATCCTAAAGTACCATGTTTGGAGTTAGTGTAGGCGATGAAGCAGGGAAAAGGGTAAAAAATAAATAGGTAATAAGGATAAAAAGGAGTTAAGTAAACTAAATATCAGAGTGTTGCGCCACTTGAGAGGGTTGTACCAAAGATGTAGCATAGGTTCTGAGTCATCTTACGCCTAAATTAAGTTACACTTAATTTGAGTCATTTATATTTTAAATCCAACGAACCAAATAAGTGTGAGAATTAAATGATGAGAGAGAAAACGAAATTTTTTAAATAACTTTTAAGTTTTACTCATTTAGTTCGTTTGATTTAAGAAAATGAATGATTTACATTGAATGTAATTAGTGTCACTTAAATTTGGTGTAAACGGATCTCTCCTCATATATATATAAGGAGTACATCTGCTATCTCATAGAATGTGTCACTTCATGTATTACTTGTTGTGATTAGTTTGAATTTTTTTAAGTTAGAAGTTTAATAATTAAGTATTTTTTATAATAAGAGTAATATATTGTGAATCATCTAATTATTTTTGGAAATTTAATAGTTATTATATACATAACTAGAAAAAAGCACACAGAATAGGAGAAATCAGAGACACCTCTTGTATTAATAGGAGAAAACACACACATGAATCTTTGTTGTTATTACATTGCCCTCTGATTATATTGCTTGAATCTTTATACCAAAGTATGTGTAGAAAAACTTGTATTTCCTCTTTTTGGAACCTTATCCTATGCACTTTTTTGAATTCCCCTTGGCGTGTAAAAAAGCTAAAGCCACTGGACCACGCTACTTTCTAAATTTCACACATGAAACTGTAGAGGGATTCCCTCCTAGTACCTCTTGTAATAATTACTTATATATAAAAATTTATACATAATTTACTATTTATTTATATTTAAAAGTAAGGATTATCAAAATATGAATAATGTATAATACAATATAAAATATCTTACACAATTAATGTATGTGTCTTTTCTCTAGTGCCATTGGTTTCAAGGAAGCAATATCTCATACACATTTGATTAATGAGGCCAACAAGACTGGAACACTTTGCAGCCTTTATTAGCAACAAACACAATGACCCATCAGCTTTAATTTATTTTGTAAGCTAACAAAAAAAGAAGATGCATGATTCCACTAAACTTGACAAATGTAACATTGCAATTGCTAAATAGAAATCATTTATTTATACAAGTAGGTAATATATTTAAATGAAATGATTAGATTTTTGAATTTTCTTTTTCTTCTAAAAACATGAATGTAATATGAGATATACAAACTATAGTTGTATAAATAATATTACTCAAATAATTATATGTGACCACACTTGTATGTGTACACTTTGAAGTTAGGAACTTGATTATTTTTTTGTATAACCAATATACTCCTTCTTTTATAACCAAGTGTAATAAGAAGTTTAAATTTGACAAAACAAACATGAAGTAGGGAACTCGATTAAACCAAAGGTTGATATATATTATAATTTAACATTATATTTATATATACATTATATATTAATATTATATAATTTAATTGTTAGCTAATAACAAGTAGGTGTTTATAGATATCTACATTCATCATGTTATAGTAATATATTAAAGTATAACGTAGTTATAATTATAAAGTTCAAATATACATGATCAATGACCAATTCGTTTGATGACAAATGTTAACTTAATAATGAAAGAGATTAAAGTATTTAATGAGGTGATAACTTTATCTTCTTAAATCACTTAAATATTGACTTGTGGCTCCTCCATTTATTCTCTTAATAATAATATATGTAACATTTAAGTGAGAACTAGTAGTCTACCCATGAATTCGCGTGGGTCGCTCCATCTTAACTCTATGTAAATAAAAATAGTAAAATATAAAGGCATATATAAAAACTGAAACTAAACCATTTGAAGTGATAAATTATTAAAATATTAAATTTGAAGTAATCAACCATAATATGCAGTTAACCTACAATTTGTACTATATCCATCATTTTTATCACTTCTTAAAGAAGACAACATGATTTCAGTCATTTTTTAAAGTTTTCAAAAATAACTTGAAAAAGATAAATAAATAATTTTTGTTATTTATTGTCTTCAACAAAATTGCATATAAAGAGTATTTTACAAAATTGAGTTTTTCCAATATATTGGGTTAGCCAACTACACGATAGGTAGAAGTACAAAATAAAAAATCAACAATATCCCTTAGAAAATAGTTCTTAACGTTTTGCAGCTAGCATTTTTGTTAAACAAATCCAACCAATCGTCGATATATTTAGTTGGAAATTAGAACACCATATAGAAAAATTACCTCTCTTTCACCAAATCTAGAAACAAAAATATTACAATACACTTTAAACAAATGATAAGATTCCTAGCGTAGAACCAATAAATTATGTACAAAAAATAGACCCAAATATTCTTTATCCAAAACATGATTTTATCACCCGTACACAATCTTAACTCTTCACCTCTTTAAAATTGTGTGACGTTGAAACATTAGTCAATGCTTTATGACATTAAATCATCACTCAACTTTCAACATAATAAAAGCTAAGCTCGTGAGCATCTAAAAATATATTCCTCCAATTAATTTTTGGCATGTGTATATATGTAAAACCCCGTTTTTTCAACTTAGAAATTAGGACTCAATATAAAAATATGATGAAAATTTATAGAAAATTAAAGGCAATATGTTTGAGAATCAAAGTAAAATTAAAATTCTTTTTTATTGACATGTTCAAGATGTAGAAATATTCAATACTATCATTATCTAAAAACGAGATATCACATTCAACCTCAAAACCATGACTCATATAATTATCTATTTGTTTAAGTATGTAACTTTAAAAAATAATTTATTTAATTGTATCAACATAATGATTATAAAAACATCATATATGTAGAAATATTTCTTCATCAATATGTTTCAAAAATATGACTTATATAAAAATCAGTTAAAAAACGACTAGGGAGTTTTCCTAAATCAGAGCCAATAATCCCAACATAAACAAGGTACTTAACTATACACCAGCTAAGTTATTCTTGTCTATATTTCCATCAATAGATATACATAAAGCAACTGCAATAAACTTGTTCATACACATAGTATAGACAAAATAAAAGACAAAGAAAATGGAGTAAGAACCAACTACGGCGACCACAGCGTGGAATTACATAGAGAAATAACATTAAAGTGAGATACCCTATAACACAACTATAATCAAACAATGTCAAACATATGCAAATGATGCATGAAGTTAGTGTCTTATACAAGAGGATATTCACATCCCCAATTATTATATCATTCATGCAATACAATATGCAATTCACCAACCAATCATCACCAAAATTACAATACCCGAAGGCCAAGATCCTAGTGGGAAAGCAACCGGGAGTACAAATATCCTTAACAACGACAAGTAACAATATCAATTGTTTTCCAATTACCTCTATTTGAGGTGCTTACGTGGTAAGCCCAGCCCGTTTCAGGATTCGTCTCTATCGAGCATGAAATGCACAAGGGAGTGTCAGAGACCGCTTAGTTTGTATGTAGGACTATCCTGGTCATACAGGTAATGAACTCAGACCCTCACTGGAATGTCTTACCTAAGAAATCTCTCAAGGCTTCTTGACGAATCACCATCATTGCTGCCCCTATCCAAATCCTAATGATATTTCTATCACCGTATATTTCCATTTTCTCCAACTCCAACTACAAGAATGCAATATATGTACACTAACCGAAGTTAGCCTATTAAATCTTTTAATGAAGGTTTTCATAAGTTTTATTTCCACAAATATCACATAAGTTAGTCATCTCAGCCCCAATGCATTTCTATCATGTCAAGTCCAACGGACGAGATCAATATGTTAATTTAGTGATCAAATACAATTGGGCAAAGCCCCAATTTAAACTTATGTATTTTCCAAATCAATATAACAACTAACTTATGTATTTCCATATCAATACAATAATCAAGTTATATATTTTTTTAACTCAATACAACAATTAATTTATATATTTTCAATATTAATGCAATAATCAATGTGTGCGTTTCTCATATCAATATATCAATATGACAATCAACTTATATATATTTTCCATATCAATGCAACAATATAACAATAAGCAACATACCCGTTCCAATTAGATATTTCTAAATTATAACAATGACACAAACATTTAGCACATAGACATTTATCAATTTTATCACAATTACTCACATGCATACAAAGAGAAATATTTGGCAACCTTTCATGACGATATAATACCATAAGCGAGTACATCACATTATGGTAAATACAAACAAATTTATAAACACAAATTTTCAATCAAACAAACATACAAGACTCTATACATTGTCATGAAAAAGATTAAGGAATCTTACATGGAAAACAAGATCTCATGGGAATTCCTAATCTACAAGACTCCCCGACTTTTGAGGGAATCGAAGAGGAAAAACTTCAATGAAATATTCAAAGACTACAATGGTCTTCTCCCTCACCTTAGTCGCTTTATCTCATAACTTCAACTTGTTGCACCATCATGAGTGTCATCACTAGCATTCACTTGACCAAAGCATCATCACTTAATCAAATAATGAAATAACAATCAATTCAAACAATCCAAAGAGTTAAGCACATATCAAAAAGACCTACAACAAGGTTATCCTTATATAAAAACCAATTCTTGTTGCTCTAAACTAAATATTAAAGTTAGAAAAGTATTTAACTAATGGAGGACTTGAATTAATAGTAATAATAACATTAAATACTACAATAAGTATCTTAGTTTACACAATATGCATATAATTCAATTTAGTTGGCCACAGTTTATTATAGAAAAGAAATGAAAATGACTTTTCTAACAATCAAATAATGAACTAAACATTATTAAAGAAAAATTCCAAACAATAACTTCCTATTTATGAAAGACGCAGATGACTCATACATACGTAAATGTTATAACTTTAATAAAATATATTTGTGTTTTATAAGATATTCACAAAACCTCTTTTTCATAGTTGATACTAGACTAGTGTTCATATCATCAAATTTAACCCCCTAGAGAAAAAAAAATTTGAACCTATTTTCTCTAAATAAATAAATAATGAAGATCTAATAGAAGTAAAATATATGTGTTCTGGTTTCTTTTTCAATTACCTTCATCATGCCTATTTGTAATAAAATAAAAGAAATTGATAATGTAAACAAAATATAATATAAACTGAAACACAAGGAAATACATGATGAATCTTAAAGGAAAGACAAGTACTTGACTTGTGTTTAAGAGAAGGTAACACCAAAGGTTTTCATATAATAGTAACATCCAACCATTGAATTCAAGGAAAAAAAGAATGAAAGAGAACTTAATTACTTTGTTATGCTTATTCTCTATCTTTTTTTTGTTGCTATTGGGAATTGTTGGAGAGAGTAATTGTTTCTCTCTCCCACTAGGTGTAGGTATGAAAAAGAGGATTGTATGGCTAAGAGATATTAGATTAGGGTTTCCAGCACAAACTAAGATATGGACACCAAAAGGTTAGATATATAATAAACAAATTATATGTAGATTATATAATAATATATAGAAAATGTGGGTTAAGGAGAGGAAATAGGGAAGAATATTAGTTCAATATTTATATACATATATAATTATTATAATACTACTAACATGTTCACATTGTAACATTAATTAAGTAGTATATCTATGTATTAACATTAATCTATAAATATATGTTATATATATAGGATAAAGTGATGGTGTACAGTTAGGAATAAAATAATTTAAAGGATAGAAAAGATAAAGATGACGATATGATCTTTCTTAATTATGTTATGATAAGCATTATGATAACCATAACAAATTTAATCAAAAGTCACAAGAAAGATAATGTTATAATAAATAATATAGGAGACGTTACTTAGTAAATTATTATAAAAAGATAAATAATCCAAATATATTTAATGAAATTTTTATCATGTAGGTACTTCTAAGATTATGAGTAATTCAATATAACGATAAAATAATTCTTCTAACATAAATTACAAACAAACTCGTTATTAAATGATATATATTCACTTTGACGTGATATAACCAATAAAATAGTTTGTTTTTCAAATAGAACAAAAATCATAAACATATTAAATAAACATTAAAAGATCTACAACTACTCTAAAAAATCATATTTATTTTTAGATAAATCTACAAAAGTAAATCAAAAAATTTCAGTCACATATTAAAAGAGTAGAAAATTGCGGGCGTTACAATCCTTCCCCTCTAACAAGAAATTTCGTCCCCGAAATTTTGTTAGGTTATTCTAAGAGTAATAAGATTATAGACGTGTGATTAGACACAAGATACATACAATCAAATACAAACTCAATCATTAAAACAATTAAGAGAGTTTAATTTTCAGTCACTAGAGCGAACCACATACAGGTTGATACATTTTGGGGAATTCAAGAACTAACATTTGATCAAATTGAAAATATCAAGATACAACAAAAGAGGTGAAGACGCGACTTAAATAGAAATTATTACAATGCATACAAAGTTTACAAAGTAGTTATTGAGAAAGTTAGATCCCTTGGATCTATCAAGACTCCAATCTAAATGATTAGTAAAAAATGAATGAAGTCTACAAGGACATTTTTGAAACCAATTAGAATGAGATTAAATCCTCATAACTCAGAGGAATGTAAAATATCTTAACCAAAATAAGGATGTTTAAATGGACGCAGATAGATGTAAATACTAACATGTCACTCAAACATGCTAAACAATCATATCTAACAAAAATTTCAATAAGATTTCAAATTTGCAGTTGTCACATTATAGTACGAGAGAAATAAAATATTTATCAAATAAATGAGCATCTAGACGTACAAGGATTTCTAAAGTTCGAAGGGTAAAACAAAATGGTAAGTAAGCTACCAATTCAAGATTACATTTCAATATTTAAAATAGGATATGATAGAAGTAAAGATGATAGCTTATATATTCACTTTGAGACATAAAGACAACATACCCTACCAAAAATATAGATTTCATTATCAATGATAATTGAAAATTCATAAATATCATTAGAATGACATGAAGTAAATACGAACAACGAAAGTACAATTTGAAAAAGCAATTTTAAAACTCAAATATCTATATCAAGTTTAGAAATGAGATGTTAGAACGTACTCAAATAATTTTACAAAATTATCCTTATCTAGGAATAGTTATTTGCGAAAAGGCTTGGAATTTTCAACATCAAATGAAAATAATGTCAAGTCAAATATCACAATTCAATCAAGATGGTTATTATTATTTTCTTAAAAGAAAGAAAAAGTGGATTGGATAGAAAATCTATAGTTTAGCAAATTCAAGCTCCACTTCTTACGGAGAGGATGGAAGCAAGATTAATTTAGCAATTAGAAAATACTTGCAAACACTATCTCCCTAAAACTAAAGTGGCACAGTATCAAAGGTCCATTATTAGCAACATGGACATATATACATATCTAAAGGCAAAAGCATAATTTTTTTCTTCCTATCATTATACCTTTATTATACACACTTCTTATAATGATTCACTTGTGGTTACCAAGGGTTTATAAAATCAAGTTCTAAGTATGAACATGTATCAAGATTCCACTTTTATACAAACATATTCTTCTGGGTGGTATTTAAGTACCTTAACCCAATATCAATCTGTACTTTTAACAAAAAATCTATTTTTTTAATTCTAAATATATAAAACTTATGCAAACAATAAAACTTTAATTTTGGCAACTCATAAAAACAAAAACACATTAAGCAATATGTAGATATAAATAGGCTAAGTAGTTAATAATGGAATAGAGTTGATTGACAACACCATACAATATACCTTTTATTTAGAGATGCTTTGGATGACCAATAAAATAACTTGTTTTTCAAATAGAACAAAAATTATAAACATATTAAATAAACATTAAAATATCTACGACTACTCTAAAAAATAATATTTATTTTTAGATAAATCTACAAAAGTAATTCAAGATTTTTCAGTCACATATTAAAAGAATAAAAAATTGTGGGCGTTACAATATATGTAATTGGAATTCAATTGATACAATCATAATTTTAATATTAATATGTTTTTATTAAACTGGATCCAATTAGATGTGAGTGTGATTTGGAAGTGAATGTAATGCGAGAATAATAACAATTTTTGATGAATGTCTAGTAAGCATAAACTTGTGTAAGAGTGAGATGGAAACTAAGAGGT